>NW_010357770.1:1768-1973 GCF_000414095.1 Morus notabilis
CTCTCTTCCCCCTCTACAACTGCCACGAATTTAGCGACAACTTTTTGTGTCGTAATGGGGCCGGCCCATCAGAGGTTATATCGAAGCTCTCTTCGCGCCCTACCACCGCCACTGGAATGGCGACAGCATTTGGTGTTGAAACAAGGCCCATCATCTGTTAGATAGAAGCTCGCTTTGCGCTCTACAACCGCCCCGGGATGGGCGA
>NW_010357771.1:0-1640 GCF_000414095.1 Morus notabilis
GGGCCTCGTTTCAAAACCAAACGTTGTCGCCATTCTGGTGGCGGTGGTACGGCGAGAAGAGAGCTTCGATATAACATCTGATGGGCCGGCCCCATTACGACACCAAAGGTTATCCCCGTTCCCGTGGCAGTTGTAGAGCACGAAGAGAGCTTCGATATGACGGATGATGGGCCCCGTTACGACACCAAAAGATGTTGCCGTTCCCGTGGCGGTTGTAGAGCGCAAGCAGAGGTTAGATCTATCGGTTGATGGGCGCCGTTACACAACAAAAGTTTTGAGCGTTCCTTTGGCAAATGTAGATTGCGAAGAGAGCTTCGATCTAACGGCTAATGGGGCCCGTTACGACACAAAAAATTGTCACGGTTTCGTGGAAGTTGTAGAGGGTGAAGAGAGCTTTGATCTGACGGATTGTGGGCCTCGTTACGACACCAAAAGTTTTCACCGTTCCTGTGCCATTCGTAGATCGCTATGAGAGAGTCGATCTAAAAACGGATGGGCCCCATTACGACACCAAAAGTTTCGCCGTTCCCATGGTAGTTGTAGATCACGAAGAGAGCTTCGATCAAACCGCTGATGGGCCATATTTCAACACCAAAAGTTATCGCCGTTCCCGTGGCGGTTGTAGAGTGCGAAGAGAGCCTCGATCTGACGGATTATCGGCCCCGTTACGACACCAAAACTTTTCACCGTTCCTGTGGCAGTCGTAGATCGCGAAGAGAGCATCGATCTAACGGCTGATGGGCCCCATTACGACACCAAAAGTTGTCGTCGTTCCTGTGCCATTCGTAGATCGCGAAGAGAGCTTCTTTAATCTAACGGTTGATGGGCCCCGTTACGACACCAACATTTGTCGCCCTTCCCAGGGCGGTTGTAGAGCGCGAAGAGAGCTTCGATCTAACAGCTGATGGGCCCTGTTTCGACACCAAGCGTTGTCGCCATTCTAGTGGCGGTGGTAGAGCGTGAAGAGAGCTTCGATATAACCTCTGATGGGCCGGCCCCGTTATAACCCCAAAAGTTGTCACTAAATTTGTGGCGGTTGTAGAGCACGAAGCGAGCTTCTATCTAACGGCTGATGATCCCCGTTACAACACCCAAATTTGTCGCCCATCCCGGGGCGGTTGTACAGTGCAAAGAGAGCTTCTATCTAACGGCTGATGGGCCTTGTTTCAACACCAAACGTTGTCGCCATTCTAGTGGCGGTGGTAGAGCGCGAAGAGAGCTTCGATATAACCTCTGATGGGCCGGCCCCATTACGACACAAAAAGTTGTCGCTAAAGTCGTGGCGGTTGTAGTGGGGAAAAGAGCTTTGATATGACGGATTATGGGAGCCGTTACGACATAAAAAGTTGTTGCCGTTCCCGTGCGAGTTGTAGATCGCGAAGAGCGCTTCGATCTAATGACTGATGGTCCCCGTTACGACACCAAAATTTGTCACCCTTCCCGGGGCAGTTGTAGAGCGCGAAGAGAGCTTCGATCTAACGGCTGATAGGCCTCGTTTCAACCAAACGTTGTCGCCATTCCAGTGGCGGTGGTAGGGCGCGAAGAGAGCTTCGATATAACTGAAGGGCCGGCCCCGTTACGACACCAAAGGTTGTCCCCGTTCCCGTGGCAGTTGTAGAGCATGAAGAGAGCTTCGATAT
>NW_010357771.1:2288-2493 GCF_000414095.1 Morus notabilis
ACGGCTGATGGGCCCTGTTTCGACACCAAACGTTGTCGCCATTCTAGTGGCGGTGGTAGAGCGCGAAGAGAGCTTTGATATAACTTCTGATGGGCCGGCCCCATTACGACACCAAAAGTTGACGCTAAATTCGTGGTGGTTGTAGAGCGCGAAAAGAGCTCTCTTTGCGCCCTACAACCACCACGGGAACGGCGACAACTTTTGG
>NW_010357772.1:0-800 GCF_000414095.1 Morus notabilis
AGTTTTAATTTCGTAACTAAGGTAAGAGAGATAAAATTGTGAGTAGCTCCAGAATTGATTAAAACAATTACCTCACAATGGCCGACCTCCCTCTTTATCTTCATGGTTTTTGGTGTAGTCAGCCCCACCACGGAGTTCAAGGACAACTCGATCACCTCGGTTCACAGTAACTCCCCAGACTCCTCATTTGCCTCGTCCGACTCACTTTCCTCATTTTCTATCTCGTCCTCATCGCTAACCAACATAATCCGTAACTCCCTCTTTTTACAGTGATGTCCCACCGTGAACTTCTCATCACATCGAAAACACAGTCTCTTATTCCTCTTCTCCTGCCACTCCGAATCAGAAAGTTTCCGAAAGGGAAAGTCTTTTTTCAGTCTCTCAACACTTTTGCTACTGCCTGGAAACTGGTTCACTGTGGTTCCCATTGACGGGTTGGGTGTGAACCCCGCTGCACCAACCCCGCGTTCCCCCATTCTCTCTTCTCAGCAACAGGTTCTTTTCTTCAATTCGCTGTGCCACGTCCATGATTTCAGAGAGCCCCTCTGGCCGGAGTAGTCGTAGTTTAGCCCGAATATCAGACTTCAAACCATTCACAAAGATGCCTTCCAGGATTTCCTCCAGAATATCCCGTAAAGGACCAGCTGAAACCTCAAAATTCTGGCGATATTCAGCCACTGTTCCCATTTGCCTGAGCGCTACGAATCGTTCACATAGATTTCCTTCTTGTGAAGAATGAAACCGCTACAGTAGAGCCACTTTGAAATCAGTCCAAGTAATGAAAGGTCGTCGCTGGTTCT
>NW_010357773.1:0-499 GCF_000414095.1 Morus notabilis
CCGCCACTGGAATGGCGACAACGTTTGGTGTTGAAACGAGACCAATCGGCTATTAGATCGAAGCTCTCTTCGCACTCTACAACTGCCCCAGGAAGGGCGACAAATTGTGGTGTCGTAATGGGGCCCATCAGCCGTTAGATCGAAGCTCTCTTCGCACTCTACCACCGCCACTAGAATGCCGACAACGTTTGGTGTCAAAACGGGGCCCATCAGCCGTTATATCGAAGCTCTCTTCGCGCCCTACCACCGCCACTGGAATGGCGACAACGGTTGGTGCTGAAACGAGACCAATCGGCTATTAGATCGAAGCTCTCTTCGCACTCTACCACCGCCACTAGAATGCCGACAACGTTTGGTGTCAAAACGGGGCCCATCAGCCGTTATATCGAAGCTCTCTGCGCGCTCTACAACCGTCCCGGGAAGGGCGACAAATGTTGGTGTCGTTACGGCGCCCATCAACTATTAGATTAAAGAAGCTCTCTTCGCGATCTACGAATGG
>NW_010357774.1:0-2877 GCF_000414095.1 Morus notabilis
TAATTACGCTAAATACACAACTCAAAATAGAATCATTAGAGACATAATATATTGTGTTTGTGATAATCAAAACATGAGAATATTCAACCTTGGGCCAACAAACACGACCCATTTATCACCCATTTTATAAACGGGTTGACAGGTAATCAACAGGTTGACATGACACGTTTATGACCTGTTTAATAAACGAGTTATTCGTATCGTGTTGTGTCAACCCGCCAATATACAGGTTGTGTTTAGATTTTGTATTTCGACACGATTAATAAACGGGTCGTGTTCGTGTCAGACCTATTCGTGTCAACTGAGGAGGTCAACACGACACGAACATGACCCGCCAACCTGAATTGCCACCCCTAATTCCAAGTTGTTTTTCACTGTAGAGAGACAATCCAAATGGTGAATTTAAGGGGGCCTCAATTATAAATGTGGTCCCAAATCTTTATCACCAATCTCATTTTAATGTCAGAGTTTTTAAGAGTTTAAGGGTCTGTTCTTTTGGAGTGTGACTTGTGTGTAGTTTTTTAGTTGAATTTGAGTTATAACTTGAGTTGAAGTTGTAACTTTAGTTTGTGTTTGGTTGTGTACATTTGAATTATGGTTTGAGATAAGAATCTTTTTTGAGTTTGTGTTTGAGTGAGTCAAAACTTAAATTTATATTTAGATAGTATTTTAATAAAAACTCAATGGTGATGAAAATTTTTAATAAGGTATATGGGTAGAGTTTTAATTCATCTTTTCGTTATCAACGCATAGAAAAAAAATCATCTCAATTAAGATTAAAACGAAAAAGTTATAGCATTTTTAAGAGTAGAAAAAATATTATTCATTAATTCGAGTTCAAGTTTCTAAACTCGAGTTGAAAATGACACTTAAACTTAGGGGTTGTTCTTTTGGAGTGTAACTTGAGTGTAGTTTTTAAGTTGAATTTGAGTTATAACTTGAGTTGAAGTTAGAACTTGAATAAAGTTGAATAAAATTGAATAAAATTAAAACTTAAAAGAACGTGAACTTAAATAAAATTAAAATTTGAGTTATTTTTTTTTAAATTTTTTAGACAAAAAAACATGCCATTAAATTTTAGTTCCAAACTCAAACTTAAACTCAAAGAAATACGAACATAAATAAAATTAAAACTCCGATTACATTCGTTTGAGTTTTTTTTTTTTTCAGCCGAACACACTCTAACCCTTTTAAAATTAACCTCTTTAACTGTTGCTGTTATTTTCTCTAATGGATATTTCTACTTCTAACCCCTTCGGACCCGACGATGCCGAAACTCCGATCCTCGAAAACGGCATCGTCGACGGCGCCGTCGACTACAAGGGTCATCCGGTCCTCAGATCCAGCTCCGGCGGTTGGCGATCGGCGTCTTTTATCATTGGTGAGTGAGAGCGAAACGCAAGAAATTGTTCGTCGTTAGTCATATAATTCCAAGTTTCTTTTGGGTTAACAATGACAGGTGTGGAGATTGGGGAGAGATTCGCCTACTATGGAATCTCCGCCAACCTCATAACGTATCTGACTGGGACGCTCCGACAGTCCACGGCGTCGGCGGCGGCGAGCGTCAACGCTTGGAGCGGAGCGGCGTTTCTGCTGCCTCTTTTGGGGGCTTTCGTTGCCGACTCTTTTCTCGGCCGCTACCGCACCATTGCCCTCGCTTCTTTTCTCTATATTCTGGTTTGTCTCTCTCATTACATCAATTTTTTTTTAAACTTTTTTTTGGTCTATTTTGATGATTAAACTCATCACCACACCAGATATAGTAGGGATTCAGCACAAGGGGCTTTTTGAAGGTTGTTTTTCATCCGAAATTTTATAAAATTGTAAAAATGCCGTTTTCAACTTAGGATCGGTTTCGTTCACTGATTCGAAATTTCAACTCGTATAAGTTTTTTACGGTGATAAAAAAATTAGATGTGATTATTTTGAGAACTTTTTAATATAACAAAACTCGAATTTTAAACTCAAACGAGCGCAATGAACGTAACTTTAGTGTTGATTCACTCAAAATCAATCTTGATTAACTTAGAGGTCAATTATGATTGACTCTAATTTATCGCTTATAAACTTGATTATTCTTTATTATTAATTAATAATTAATCAACATTAATTAATAATTAATCAAAATTAATTATTAATTAATTAATTTTAATTAATAAATTACATATTTATTAATGATAAATTATTGATTCTGTGTGTCAATCAATAATTGATTGTGGTTCATAAGTCAAGATTAACTCAATAAATAAAACGACTTTTTTTATAAAATAAAAAAAGTTTGGCTATTTATAAAAAGAAGTGGTTAAAAAAGACTTAACACAATTTTTCTTTAGAGTGTTATTATGATTTGTGGTTATTATTATTATTGTTATTATTATTTTGAGTTTTGCACCGCCTGATATTTAGGCAGTAAAGGTGTTACAATTGATTAAATTATGCTGATTGGTTAATTAATAGATTTTTCAGATATTATTTTTGTTTTTTCTTGTATGTTCTTCTGAAGTCCATTCTTCAGGGTGGCAATGACAGGATTACTTAAAAAAAAAAAAAAAAAAAAAAAAAAAAAAACCCAACTAGTTCAACTGTTAAATTACAATGATCAATTCGATAATATAATATTGTAACACAAGTTTTGTTAACGTTTTTATTTTCTATTTTACAGCAGAGGTTCTTTTTCGTCTTTATTTGTTCATTTTTTTCCCCTTCTGGAAGAGGCCGTTAAAAGATGGGTATAATTTGTCTGATCCAACTTCAAGCCATGATGCAGACTGCAGAGGAAAAGAAGTCACTTGGAAATGCCTTGTATCATTTTTTTTTTTCCTTTTTCCGAGAAAAGAAAATGTTAAACTGGAAATTTCACGTTTTACCAATAGTTTC
>NW_010357775.1:0-75016 GCF_000414095.1 Morus notabilis
TTACATGTTTTTAAAAATTAAACCACCAAATACAATTTCAATTTTTTTTTAAACTGAAAATAATCTCGGAATAAAATTACCAAACGCATTTTTATAAATGATTCCAAAATGAAAATGAAAACATTTTCGTTTTTATTTTCATACAAAAAATAAAATCATTTTAAAACGAGTTCTAAACGCACTCTACATATAATCTATTTTTTCAGGAACTATTAGAGAAACTCTCTATTCGGAGATGTATATTTTATTTTTCACATTAGGGATGTATCATTTTCTTTTTTGATTAGGAGGTATCGTGAAGAGCGATGAAGATTCTTCCTAACTATATAATACCACACGTTAAATAATTACAAAACTTGTCTCGAAAAATTTAAAATTCTAAAAACTATAAAAGAATATAAAAGAATAGAACACTATTCTCCCCAAAAAAAAAAGCCAGATTACCATATCCAGAATCCTCAGGCAATTTTTGTCGGTAGTTTATACTTAAATAAATACTCGCTTTTTATTTTCAATTATCTTTTCTGAAATAATTATTAATAATTTATTATTCTCTCTTCTCTATTCTTCTTCTTCTTCTAATAATAAAAGGCTTAAGTTTTCCAGGCGATCAAGCAAACCAAAGAAACACAGACACAGAGAACCATTATTCCCTCTTGAAAACGACGTCATCTTTCAGGCATGTCTTACGACTATCTCTTCAAGTACATAATCATCGGCGACACAGGTTCCTCTTTCAAATTTCTAAACCCTAATTCCGATCATCTTTTTGTTGTTGTTGTTGTTGTTGTTGTTGGTGTTGTTGTTGTTATTGTTGTTTTTGTTGTTGTTGTTGTTGTTGTTGTTGTTGTTATTGTTAATTTTGTTGATTAGTTTGGGAATTTGGGGGTGGTGGTGGTGTGATCGCGTGTGGTGCAGGGGTAGGGAAATCATGCCTGCTCTTGCAATTCACTGACAAGAGGTTCCAGCCGGTGCATGATCTCACCATTGGTGTCGAGTTTGGTGCTCGGATGGTCACCATTGATGGCCGTCCCATCAAGCTCCAGATTTGGGACACCGTAAGCAAGCTCCTTTCTTTCTCGTATTTTGTTTCGATTTCTCCCCCTGTTTGGCTGCTGAGAAAGTTTGGTCGGAAAAATGAAATGAATTTCGAGGAATTTTGAAGCACAATTAGAGACTTGTACAAAGAAGCTGCTATTTTGAACGGATTAACTCCTTGTTCAAACCCGGATTGGTGTTTTTTTTTTTTTTTTTTTTGGAATTTGTTATAATATTCTTCGTCTTAGTAGAGCACAATTTTTCGTATTTTTTTGTTTTTTAATAATGGGTTGAACAAGGAGAATTCTTATCTTTATTTTCTTTTCTCCTGAGAGGAACATGCTGAAGTTTAATTGCTTTGAAGCAAAAATATCATAAAAAGCAAATGCATTAATCCTAAGATGTATTTCAATACTTCTTCTATCTATTATATTCCTCGTTTTAATTGATCATAATTTGTCTTATTTTCCGTTTTAATAATGAGTTGAACAAGGTGAATTTCTTAGATATAGTAATTGCTTTGAAATAAGATTATCAGAAGAACAAATATATCAATCCTGAAGGTGTGTTAAACATAGTACTAGCACTTCTGTTTTTAGTAATGCAATGAAATCTTAGCCCGGGAAGCTTTGTTTTCCTTGCAGGCTGGGCAAGAATCGTTCAGATCCATCACCAGATCTTACTACAGAGGAGCAGCTGGAGCACTTCTGGTTTATGACATAACCAGGTGTGTAGTGTAGTTCTTTCTGCATCAGGGTGTTTTGTATTTTGTGAATACTTGCGAGAAAAGTTGGTGTACAAAGATGTTTAGCTTTATCATTGCGCCATTTGAGTTTATGATGCCGAGTTAGAGAAAGAAAGCCAAATGACCTTTTGAATCCCCTTGTGTAAAGGAGTGAGTAGACTATATTATATATAGCTGAGCCATGTACCAAGCTTTGTCCCTTTTTACATACATGCTCCGATGGTTTCTCAAATCTCCCTTTTCTGTGGATGGCCCGAAGATTAACCAGTAAGGCTAGGGAGGCCCATAACTCCTATCTGTGTTGACCATAACAAGGGAAATTGTTTTTGTTCAGGAGAGAGACGTTTAACCATTTGGCAAACTGGCTTGAGGATGCGCGGCAGCATGCAAATCCCAACATGACAATCATGCTTATAGGCAATAAGTGTGATCTTGCCCATCGGAGGGTTGTCAGCAAGGAGGAAGGGGAACAATTTGCGAAGGAAAATGGGCTTTTATTCTTGGAGGCATCTGCTAGAACTGCTCAAAATGTTGAGGAGGTGATAGTGATTAACTTGACCAATCCGTGAACAAGCCCTCTAAAATTATTTATTTTATTGTTTCCCTCCTTTCGAGTGGCAAGGACTCAATGTGTTTAAACTGATATTTCCACGCATCTCACAGGCCTTTATTAAGACTGCTGCAAAGATCCTTCAAAACATTCAGGAAGGCGTGTTTGATGTATCCAATGAGGTAATTAAAGTCAGTTGTTGCTGAGAGATTATTTGCTACTAGGAGTTGGGATATTATCTTGAGTTCAGGCTTTTCTTCTCTGACCACAAATAGAGGACTTCTAAACCTGTGCAACAATAGTTATTTTAAGGGTTGTGCATTATTATTCATCGATGTCTTAACCATTAGTTATTTGTTTTCCAAAATCTGGTTAGCTATTATATTTCTCTCTAGGCAGGCATGGCGAATTCCAGAGCGTCGATAGATTTGGAAATGAAAATGTATCAGAAACAAATGGTTACTTACTCGCAACTTTTTTGGCAATAATTGCAGTCATCTGGCATCAAGGTTGGTTATGGACGCCCTCAAGGTCCGCCAGGTGCCAGAGATGGAACAGTTGCTCAGAGAGGCGGATGTTGCAGCTAAAATAATCACCCCTGTTATTTTGTGCAACTTTATGTTTATCTTCATCCATGCTTTGAACATACTATATCAAGTGCATGTGACTTGTGGAAAAACATTGAATGTATAGTTCCAAAGTTCTCGTGGATAAATGATTTTACAGTTAGCGTGTCGTATTTTACTTCCAGTTGGACTTGGTCATGGCATCAGGACAAACTTTAGTCTAAAATTACGGTTTTATTTTTTATTTTTTATTTTTTATTTTTATCTGTCTTAATCACTATTATAAAAATCAATGATAACTAAAACAGTCGAATAGGATGCCACCATCCTGTGTTTCAAATTTGCATTGTACCACATTTTAAGATTGTTGCCGAAACAGGATGAGAATATAAATGTACAACAGTTTATTCAAATGTTATTCTTGGTGGAAAAGAATCTGAGTCAGAAATTCAGAACAATGAAATCTCATATAGATACAGTAGGTGTAAAAGAGAGGCATAACTAATTAAGGAACCTGATCAAAGTATGGATATTTTTAGTTATGATATTGAATCAGATGAAAATTTTTTATTAGCAATTGGACTCTAGATATTGACAAACTAATCAATGGAAATTTAGACTTGCATGGGATATAATAGTAAAGGTACGTGACACAGAATCGAGACAATTTGTCCCAAGTGTTAAATGTCTCATACGGATTGTGCTAGTGAAGAAAACTAATCACCTTGACGATCTAATTGACTTAATATCAAATAATATTATATATATATATATATATATGGTCAACAAATTATTTGAAATAAAAAGCAACATAAAATTGAAGCGAAAGAAAAAACGAATATTACAAGTAATTATGTTTCCATCCTGACCACTAGATGATCATCAACTAACCACTCAACTTATAACTCTTTCCACAGAATGGCTGAAAACCATTTTCTTTCTTTTTTACCCTCTCGGACTCTTCTAAATTCTCCACTGCCTCAGACGAGCCAGACACAAGCTTTCCAGCTTTTCTGCTACCTGATGATTTTCCTCCATCCAACCTCCTTCCCACTCCCGTAAACGCCCTAAACTTCACTTCCTTTTCTTCTTCTCTGCCTTCTTCTTTCGTCTTCTTCGTTGCCGGCATCGCCACCACGGGCTTCTCGGGCTCTTTGTAATCCAAAGCAGGAGCAAAATCCACCTCACAATCGGTCTCAATAATGCTCACAGCCTTTTTATCCGGCTTAGTCTCCAAAACGTCAATGCAGCACTTCTTGCCATTATAATCAATGACAATAGTGTCACCAGCAGTCAAACAAGAGAAGCCCCTAAGAGATTTCTCCAACACGGCCTTGGGATTTGACACCTCCATTAAAGCCTGCTCGTGGGGTCTAAACTTCACAAAGGTCGCCTTCTTGAGACACACGTTTTTCACGGTGACCATGTCCGCTTCTTCAAGATCCATGTTCTTCATGAGCCAACTCGGCAAGAAGACCTCGCCTTCTTCGGCGCTGAACTCCATTACTCCACAGTGAGAGATTTTGCGTGCGCTCGGATTTACGATCTGGAATAACATCGGATATTCAATCGTCATGGATGACAGAAGGTCCAAGGCCGAGATCGGCAGTATGATCTTGTTGCCATTCTCGAGGTGATGTTGTCCGCTGAATGACATCGGATAACATCGGTAGAATTGCATGAAACTACTCATTATTAATTCTTGCAATACAAAAGGGACTTGAATTTGCTATCCTTATTAGTATTATATTTGCTGAAACAATTCTACTTGTGAAACAATTTGCTCGAGCGTTAATTGCTTCAGTGAAGGATAGATAGAGGCTCCCGTGGTACATATTTATACACCTCTTGTAGTTGTAATACTAGGGGATATAGGAGTTCGTTTCCTAGTAAGTTTCTCACTCTTTTTTTATTCGTTTTTCTTTTTTTTTTTTCTTTTTCTTTTCTTCATCCTATTCGAACTCCTATTTTGATTAGGAGTATGTATGTTTGTGATCAATCTGTCTTTTTTAACCTTTTTTTTTTTTTCAATTTCACGGAATTGCTTTATTGATTGAGGGATTTATACACGTGTATATGCTTTTAGAAATTTTGGATAATTTTTTTGATAAAAGATATTTTGGATAATTGAGTGCGTATCTACGTTTCTTTCCTTCTTTTTTTTTTTTTAAATTCTGTTTTCGTTTTTTATATTTTTAATTGGGAATACTATTGAGCTCTTTACAAGAAAGCCACTATTTTATAGATTGGATTAACATTTATCATGAATAAAAAACATATGAAAGAAATGTCGCGCCATCTCATACAATTACATTTGGATTACCAAGTATACCCATACGATACTGGTTGGAAACTAATGGGATACCGACTTGTAATCGCCAATGTCCACTGTCATACCGGCCAGTATCCATTGTGGTTACCATGGATACCTTGGATATTGGTTGGTATCTACCATGGATACCGGTTGTTAACCGCCTATACCCGCCGAAACACCTACTACCAAAATTGTAAAAAAACACACAAAATAATTAGAAATAATTACAACCCACAAACTACAAAGGTCGATTCCTCTTATTTCCACGTCAGAATACTTGAAAAGTTTCACAAAAACATACAAAAATACACAAATCACAAATATTCACAAAACTAATCACCAATCACAAATCCAGATAAATTAAAAAAAAAACAAAAAAACAAAAAATCACAACTAAACAAAGACAAAATCCGTCGAGGCGTGTGGCATCATAGTTAAATCCGCTCATAGCCATCAGATCTGCGGAGCTTCTCCCGCGCACAGATCTTCAGCGTTGGCTTCACTGCTTTTAGCCATCGGTTTTGCAGTATTTTCCGAAGCATGGATCTCCGGTGCTGGCTCCCCAAAGTAGCGATTGTCGCCTGTATAGCAGCCTCGCGAATTGTTGAGGCTTAAACAGACGAGATTTAACCAGATCTCTCAACAATGTCACACAAGGATAGCCACGTTGGATCTTCGTCACTCAAGGCTTGGAGAGCCATTACAGGCCCCATTGCCCGGGGTTTCACCGCTAGGAGCCCAAGCGTGCCTCAGATCACGAGATCTCACCGGAGTTGCATCTAAAATGAAGACAATAGTTTTTGTCCTTGGTCATTTTGTGCAACTTTATGTTTATCTTCATCCATGCTTTGAATATACTACGTCAAGTGCGGTTGATGCAGTTAGTATCAGAGCCGAAACCCCCCTATCAAAGTTCACCATATTGCCTAGCATTTATCCCGACATTGAATATATAGTTCCAAAGTTCTCAAAAAATAAATGATTCTACAGTTAGTGACTTGTATTTTGCTTCCAATTGTACTTGGTAATGGCATCAAGACAGAGTCGGTTAAAAGTATTTTTCTTTCTTTCTGTCTTAATCACTATTATAAAAATCAGTGATAAATAAAAATGTCGAACCGTCTTTTTTTTTAATGCGCATTGTACCGCAATTTCAGATTGTTGTGGAAACAGAGAATGAACATGACAATACGCAGCAGTTTCTTTTACTGTGATTATTGGTGGAAAAGAATCGAGTCAAAAATTCAGAACATCGGTTAGTGAAAAACTTATGTGTCAAGTATCATAGCCGAGGTTCTAAGAATTTGAGATCCTAACTACAGTAGATGATACACATGCTAGTTACTTGAAATTTGATCATACAAAACTGTGGTGTGAGCTTCCTCAACCGGTCTACACTGTAGCACCCAGATTAACATGGAAGTGCGTCAATTTCTTGAAGTCACGATCATCAGGAACTACCAAATACCTATCAACAGCATCATCCACAAGCTTCAGTAGAAAACTTTAAATGGAAGACATTATTAGATGTTTAAAAAAAAAAACCTGATGCTTACCCCAGCCAGGATATCTTTAGAAAGTCTACGCTTGCTCACTGTGGTATTATCAGCAACAGGTTGTTTTTGTTGAAACTTCCGAACAACCTTCGGTGACTGCTGGCTAACAGGGAGATCAGCATTCGTTTCTGCCTCTTCTTGGAGCTTTTGCTTCTGTAAACAGAATATTAAGAGAGTAAATAGAATCATGCCCAAATTTACAAAAAGCTTAATGAGAATACAGTATAATTGTCCATCCAAAAGTTTATTTTGATAAGCCCTATGCATGGTAATGAGCTTTGATTAGTCTAGTATCGGATAAAAAGACGGAATTCTTTAAAAGATGACAAGATTCCTATATGTTGGATAACATATAAGCGTGTAGTTAATTGCATCTGATGCATGAAACATATTGAAATCTACGAGTTATGTACCTTCTTTAATCGTTTCTCTATGGAACTCAAGGCACGGGCCTGATCAACTTTAGAGAGATAGAAGTCCCTCTCCCTTTTAGCAGCAGAAATTTCTAAAGCCAATTTCTGCTCCCGGGCGGCATTATTGTAAGCTGCAACGAAACATCTCAACTTTATATCACATTCATTACCTATCATGATATATGCAAAACAATCCAACAAAAAATCATACCAATTTCTTCAGTCAGATCATCCCACTTGAATTTACTTAGGTACTTGATATTCCAAAGATCATAATAGAATGATGACCTCTTTCTCCCACCTAGACACAAACAAAACAAGACAAGAAAGCTCAACTACAAGAAATACTCCAGGTAAGCACGATGTTATAAAAGAGTAATAAACAAAGACAAACAGACAAACAGTAAGACATAAATCTTCAATATTTAGCAGTTTTTCAATGGAAAATCTGGACAACTACATACACATTAACAATTTGCAAAAGTTGAAAAAACAAAAATAAAACTAAAGCAGCATAATTTTGATCTGTATACATACCTATTTGTTCACCATTTAGCATATTAGCGGCTCTTTTAGCAATCCTTTTATCAGAAAACTCAGCCCATCTACATCGTGCAAAATTAAGACAAATCAAATGAATATAAACCATGATTGAAACTTTTAATTGGTTTGATAACAAAACAATGAAACTCATTTATGAACACATTACCCTTCCGAAAATCCTTGCTCTTGAAACCGACCGGCGCGCTTGCGGGGCGCTTTACCAGCAGACTCTGCAATATAAACAAACAAATGTTCAAAGATTAATACTCCAAACCAAACAGATATCTAGAAACTTCAAACAAAAAGTAGTTACAAATCATAAAAAAGCGATTACTTTCAGGGACAAGGTAAATCCTTTGTATCTCTCCGTATTGAGAGAGAAGCTGACGAAGCTTGAACGGATCCATGTGGGGAGGAACGCGACTCAAGTAGCAAATTCCACGCTTGTTAGCCATGGCAGCTTCTTTCAAAAGCCGTCTCTTCCTTTTATTAATCTTTTTCATATCCGTTTTCTCGTCATCAGCTTCTTCCTCCAAGGACTTCTTCTTTCCTTCATCAATGGCGGCCAAAACAGCTTCCTGTGACTGATTCTTCTCTCCACCCGCGCCATTTTCTTCTTCCTTCTCCATTTCTTCCTTCAACGATTTGCATTTCGCCTTTTCCTCTTTCCTCTTTTTAGATTTTTGGGAACTGGTCTTGTGAAGTTGATTCTGATCTTGTTCCTCCATTTCAGCATCTTCCTTTAGCAATTGCTTTTTCTTCTTAATTTTCTTTTCCTTGTCAGGTTTTGCTTTCTCATTATTCAACTGAATTTCTTCCTCTGCCATTTTTCTTGTTTTTCAAATGTTTCGATCACCGCGGATATGTGCAGAATCCTTTGACGGTGGCCGGAGTTCGAAGCGGCGACCGGAGAGGGACAGAGAGAGAGAAAGGTCGGAAAGAGATCGAAACAGGGAGCTAGGGTTTCATTTTCACACGATAGTGTGTTTTCTTTCCGGGTGTTGGCTGATGTGTCCGACGTAAACTTTTTTTCCCTTTTTTTTTTTTTAGTTGGGAATTTTTGAGGTAAACTTGTGCCTTTCTATCTTTTAAGTCTTTTTTTTTTCCGGGACTATTTTATTGTTTTCAATGGTAATTGTTTAGAAAATATTTTACAACATATTATTTGTTTTTTAAAAATATAAATCGTTTATTTTATTGGTTTAAGTTTAGAATTTAAATTTAAGTTTATTTAAGTTTAGAGTTCAAATTTTATCACAGTGAAAATTTTTAAAAAATAATTACATTTAATTTTTTACAACAATAAAAAATTATAATATAAAGTTACTTCTCAACTCAAATCAATAAACGACCATAATTTTAAGCCCCGTTCACTTTGTTAATTCGAGTTGAGATGTGACTTTATGTGAGAACTTTTTACTGTAACAAAAAAATTAAATGTGATTGTTTGTAAAAGCTTTTTACTGTAGAAAAACTAAAATTTTAAACTCGAATCAGCAAAGTGAACGAGGCCTTAATACTTGAACTCTTTTAGCTGTGAATTGGATTGAATTGAATTTCTAATGCGATGTTTTCCAAATACCTGGAATTGTCGTCATGATTGGGACTTAAAACAGTAATGGGATGAAACACTAATGGTATTCTACTTCATTGTTTCATACTTTCAGTTAGCAAGCGACATTTGTAATCCGATTCGGCGTTGATTTTCTGTTCATAAAATTATTTTAAGTCTCGTTTGTTCATATACTCATACTTAAATTATTAATTAATACATTTAATTCATAAATTCAGAATTATGAGTTAGAATTATTCTCAATTTACGTATATTTTTTGTGAAAAAAAATATTGTACTGAATCATAATTCAAATCATGATTCAAATCCCTTTACCAAACGATTCTGCTACATTATCTTTCTTTAAAAAAATAAATTTTAAATGTTACAATAAAAAATTATAATTTAAATATACATTCCAAACATACTCTTAATATTCTAATTTCGAGAGTTTTTAAGGACATTGAAGATAACAGATTCAACCTTATACAACCTTTTTTTTTTGGGGGTAAAATTGTAAGTTTATTACGCGGTGAACATGTAATTACCTCTACTAAATTTAAAAATTCACCATCAATTTTGTTAACTGTCAATAAAAACAAGTCCACGAACTAATTAGCAAATTAAAAAAAAAAAAAAAAAGAAAGAGTTTCAGCCAAAAAAGAAATAAAAAGGAAGAGATCGAACTATCATTATCATAATGCTACTAATTTAAAAACTTACACCAAAGAAAAGAAAAGAAAAAAAAAAAAAAGAAGAAAAAGAGCCCTCCCAGTAATCTAACACAACACACTCAAAGCAGTTGGGAGACAGCAACACCGTCGTATAACGAGCAAATGATACAATGTGAGGCCTAACTCAAGTACTCAACAAGCCCAAGTAATAGAAAAACACAAGCGGTTTTTGACACATCATTGTCAAAAACCAGGTAATCCGTATAAACAATAACATTTTCTGTTTTCTGTTTCATTCTTCCCTTTGAGATCTCCATACAAACAAATATGCTGTACAAGTCCGGGCATTGAAGATGCTTTAAGAAAAGGCTTATTTAACCGAAACAACATCATCGTGTGAGAAATCGGAAAAGATCGTGGTAACAGAGTTACCAAGAATAGGAACTGGGCACATAAGTTATTTCTATTCAGTTGGTTTGGCTTTAATGTGGACGTTGCTCTGATATAATTGGTCTCACTTGGTGAGAAGAAAAACCAATTTCCAGGTCGACTTTGGGTAGATAAAAACCAATTTCCAGGTTGACTTTGGGTAGATATTCAATTGCCGCGTCTAAGTGATACGAGTCGTCCCAAAGCAAGGCCTAAGTTCATTGCAAATATCTGGTGTATCAACAACTTACGGGAGAGTTGCGAACATGGTATAAATTAATACATGAGCAAGAAAGGGAATCATAGACTTTTGAACAGAGATAGATAGAAGATGGTTTGCCGTTACAATGCGTCTCACTTCAAATGAAAGTATTACAACGCATTTATCTGAAAATACGGATGTAAAGAACAGAAAAAGGTGCAGATCGTATGGTACAATAACACCAATTCAGCTTCCTTGAGCAGATTAACCAAAACGAGAGTGAAGAAACACAGACTGCAGATCATTATTTTTTCCCCCCATTTTCTCTCTCTTTTTAAAAAGAAACTTTTGAAGACATTGACCAAAAAAGCACTGATACAAATATGTTGAGCATTTGCGAAAGCATATCTTTTTTATTTCAAATCTTTGTTAAACGCTCCCAATAAAGAGAGCAGACGTGGACACATACAAAACAGGCGAGTTCCACAGCAAAGGCTCAGCCAAAAACAAAAAGCAAAAAGCACTGAGACTATGACAAATATTAGATCATAAACGTGGAAACTACTCGGTAGGTTCATTTAAAAATAAAAAATAAAAAAACAAAATAATAAAGTGGACAGAAGTATAACATAGTTCTCAAAAGATATATAAAACACTATAACGAAGGTTTAGAATGTTACCAGACAAAAGCAGCAAAATTTATAGACTTCCAGACTAATAGAGGCCCAACATCTTCAGTTCCGTGACATGACTGGGGTCTAGTTCAGGGACATCCTTATTAACTTCTCGATCTTCTACAACATATTCCTGAGATGAAATTCCCGAGGTAAATCACTGCAGCGATATTACGGACAGAAAGCTTTGAAACAGATTTGAGTGCCTAGATTCTTAGTCTCAAATTCAGAAAATTAAGTCAAGAGAGACCAAAAACAAGCATTCAAGAATAAAAGCAACATAACCTTAAGCTTGTTAAGAAGCATCCTACTATAAACTTCTTGTCAAACATATACACTAGCAGTTCTTCTATACACAAGTTTCAGAATGAGTAAATTAGCTTCCAGAGCATGAGATGCCAAACCTTTGTTAGTTCTTGTTTAGCAAGAACATGGTAGTGTCGTTCGCTGATCCTCTGCCCACATATTATAGCTATGAAGAAACCATAAAGCAAACCCACCAAAAGGATAGCTAAAACTGCAATCAAGAAAGGATATAGAGTCATATGTTTGTAGTGTATCCACATGAGTGGTAAGCTAAATTCAAGAATTATCATATTGCTAGAGTCACAGTCTCTATTATTCATTACTTCGATACATCTTCAACTTTAGGGCAACAAATGTTTGAAAAATTCAAGAACACAGAATCTTGCCTTTCCACCATCCATATCTAACACCATGAGTCTTTGAAATGAAACAACAGTCATTTACTCGGGAAAGAACCCAGAGTGTGAGGTGTTTGGGTGTTGCCAAAGCACCTTAAACAAAATATTATTCCAGTGATATTGAATATCTATGCCTCCTTTCAAGTATCCACAAAAACGCACCTAAATATGATATACGTAATATGCACGTAGTCTGTTAATCTCAGCACATAAAAATATTTATGCATTTCACATACAAAGTTTTGGAAATTAAGGTCACGTGCAAACAACATGTTCCCTTGCTCCATATCCACATGATACTCAATGTCCATGACTCCTAACTACGTGGCAACATGACTTTCAAAAGACTGTTAAACATTTGTTAACAATATTATGCCAGAATGTGCAATATATACGAATTTAAGAATGCGTGCTCTTTTTTTTTAATACAAAATTAGCAATATGTTCTTGCATTCCTATGTATAGACATATAAGAGATAGATATAGAGAGAATTGCAAAGAGGGCCAGCAGCGTGCATACCGGCCATAGTATAGAATCCATATGGGTGTTCTTCATAACCAAACATTTCCCTTAGTTCATCACCATAAAATTTATAAACCAGAACCCCCAAGAATGCCACGATCTGTTGAAAAAAACAGTGCAAAAGTGCTTATGAGCCAAGAGACAATCTTTTACAGATGAGTTGACATTCTGAACTGAATTAAGCTTTAATTCCAAAAAGGTAGATTCATATCCCAACTCAAGGTGTTAATTAGAAAATTTCCCCTGCAATCTAACACTAGTGTGATTCAGCCCTTGGAACTTACTTTTCAAACAATGCAAATCGTGAACTTTAATGAATGTGAATATTAAGCCATCTGTCAACGAGTTTTGTTCAAATTTTTAAGCAAATATTTGAAGATTTCTTATATATCAGACAACTTCATCTGCCTTGTTTGTAGTAGACCAGCCCAAGAAAAATGAAATAAATGGAATCTACATGTGACTACGAAATCAAGAAGAAAAGGAGAAATCTATCATTTCATTAGTGCCCATACCAGCTGAACAATTATGAAAATGAGTGCATGGTCCCTAGCAACAAGGAATTGAAACTTCAATCTCAACCACCAGCGATCAGGTGGACAATTTGCACGTAGCAAGAACGCTGCCCTGCATTCGGTACAATGAGCAAAAGCAAAGCCCTCCTGAGAAATAAAGAAATAGTTAATAATTATAAATCATCTTTTTCAGAGTAGTATAATACAAATAGAATAGTTTACTACTGAAGACATAGAAGTTAATGACATTGAAATAATGATTAGCATGGTAATCTGCAACGTAATGATTCCAAAAGAAAAAAGTAGGAAAATCCATCTGCTATAAGGCAGGGCAAAAACAAAGCAACCAGTACTTACTTTAGTTGACCTCCAGTTATCGAGACATGATCTATGGACATATTTCTGGGTGCCTTTGCACTGGCAAGGAGCAATTAAGTCTTCCTCTGAAAGAAAAAGTAAGCAATGGATCCAAGATTTGAGATGAATAGATTTCCTAGCTACTAAAATAAAGAATAATCAACAACTGATTCATGGTGCACTTCCTAAAAGGTACTTGGGGGGGTTGTGGGAGAGTAATTGAACATAATTTCATAAATAAATTAATTTCTGGCAATGGTTACTAAACAAATGAAATAGGAAGCATAAGACCTCCAGAATCAAGGCATATACGGCATTGTGGTTGATCTGCATTCACCAGTTGACAAATTTCATCAACGTGAAGATTTTGCAGATCCTGGTCGATAATAGCGTGATCCCCTCCAACGGTTACAATTTCGCATGATGAAGATGATTCTACAAATCTGTCCTCGCTGTCAGACTGACCTAAGATGGGCTCACGTTCAGAAATATCTTCTTTGCGACTATCATTTAATTGCATCTCGAAGCAAGTATACTCAGGAATGTACTACTAAGAAGGTCATTGCCAGAGGTAAAGTACCTCTGAACCATTTCAAGAAAAAACAAACGAACCTGCAAGTAGAGAAAAATCGTTAAATCACAAAGCTTTTAGAAGGTGAGTCACCTATTTAGTAAACCAAACATCGACACACATGGTACTTTGACAACATAACATCTCAGAGACAAATATTTCAAACTTCTCAACAAACTTCATAGTTCAACACTCGAAACCCGACTCCAAGCATGATACACGTTGTCACCATTGGGATTATGAGGATATATATATATATATATATATATATATATATATATATATATTAAGGGACCCTTCACTTAGCTCCTATTTTCTGATCTCGAAATCCTCCTCTGGGTTTAAGTGAAATTAGATATTCAAGTTTCAACCTTATGTTTGCAAGAATTATAAAAATATACCTTCAGATTATCAATTCCTTTAAATCAGTCCCTAATAATAATAATAATAATAATAATAATAATAATAAATAAATCAGATAAAAAAAATCAGATAACAGTCAATAATTCTTCCGAACCATAACAACGAATTCGATCAGTGTTCTTGAGTTTCCTATTCAAAAACTTTACAAAGAATAATCCTTGAAAATTTGCAGACATGTTAAACAATAGAGCAAAAAACATTAACAGATCCTAAAAGGAAAAAGAAGAACAGACAAAAGAATTTCGAGCTGAAAATGAAATTGTTAAATATATCAATGATTACCTGATGATGTCTTAGCAATTTCTAACAATCGCCATGGATGGGATCAAACAATGAGAGCATTCATAGATGGGGATGAATTGGGATTCTTGGGATTTTGTAAATTGTCTTCAACGAGAGAAAGAGAGAGAGAATTGACTAATTGGCTGAGTTTTCTTTTCTTTTCCTTTTTTTTTTTCTTTTCTCCCAATTATATTTTATTTGTTTTCTGATTTTTTTTTCCCCTGCTGTTTCTTCTGTTTGTTGGGAGGGTATGGATTTATTAATCTTGAAAAAATTGCATAACTTACCCTTAAGAATACATGAACATAAATTTTTAACTATAAATTCTTGATTAATACTCTTTTACTAGTATAATTATTTAACTAAAAAAATTATTAATCAAGAGTAATAGATAGCAATCTTGATTATGCACTTTTAACCTCTCATTATTGATTAATATCATTTTACTAGTATATTTATTTGATTAAAAATATTATTAATCAGATATAAATCATGATCATGCACCTATAAAGGTATTTATCTCTTTTTTCCATTAATCTTAGCACTAAAGTGAATTTTGAGTCTTTAATTAAGGGTTTTAACTGTAGTACTAGACTTGGTCCAGCAGTAACTCCCAAGCATCTCTAAATTAATTCATTTCATCTACATATTTATTTTGTTGCAATTTTGGTCTGTAACTCATTATATCATGTAATAATTTAAACGAGCAAAGAAAGGGTGATAATTTTAAATTTTTTACAAAAAAAAAAAAAATGTAAAGCTCAAAATTTTGTAGCTTTAAAAAAGTTTCAAGTTATCATATGAATGATACACACATATAAAAATACGTAACACTTCATTTATAAAATGTCAATTTCATTGTTTATAAATTTACTTCTTTTTTATAGAAAGTTTACAAAATATACTCATAGGCACTGCTAAAAACACCTTTTCTTTAGCAGTTTGTTCTATTGTTGTAGTTTATATTTTAGGCTTTTTCCTTAATATTTGTGTTAGAGATTAATGGGGTGGTAGTAATGGTTCTGTGGGATTAACATCATTATTGTTGGATTGATCTTGGGTGCGAAATGAAAAAAAAAAAAAAAATCTCTTTATTGTTGAACAATTTCGTTGTCTTCGTAGTAAAACTAAAAAAACTACTTTTGACGGAAAAAATGTAAGAATCTAGGAAAATATTGGGCTAAATTTGTAATATTCAAAAACACATGGTATGATTTTCTATAACTATAAAACAGACGACACAGAAATGTAAAAAAGAAAAATCCATGGAAAATTGGAAAGCATTGGTAGACTTTACTCGCACATCCCCACTGGAATACATACAAATATCTCACTCACTGTCGTCTTAACCAGAGTCACCAGACCAATACCTCTCTTCTTTCTGCTTTTCGTTTTAGAGACATAAAGAGAGAAAGAAAGAGAGAGAAACAATGGCGGAATCGAAGACCGTACACTCGCCGATCGTGACTTACGTTTCCATGCTTTCCCTTCTCACTCTCTGCCCTCCCTTCGTCATTCTACTGTAAGTCTTGATCTTTTCGTTTCCAATTATAGGCTCGTGATTTTTGTTTCCGTCCATGAAACTTGATTGCTCAATCTAAATCTCATCTCGTTTTAATCTAATTAATCTTAGTTTTTTTTTTGTGAGAATATTAAAGTCATTGCTAATATCTTGTTGTGTTCCAATCTCTGAACACCTCGTTCTTAACGACGCCAAGTTAAATCTAATATTTTTATGTTCGGAAATGTTGAAAATTTTGAATCTCGAGAGTATAGATTGCATTTTTGTCCAACTGTTAATTGTCATCAACTTAATCTCAAGTTTGAATGTCGCTTCAGATCCGTCCGCTTTTTGCTGATTGCGATTTCCATCTCTCTCTCTCTCTCTCTCCTTTTTGCTTTGAGTTTTTTTGGAAACGAAGATTCCATTAACTTAATATACTGTCTAGATTTTCTTAACACATGTTTGGATGATGAGAAAACGCTAGCAAACAATAGGAACTTGAAACTTGGAGTTGTTAGGGGAAAAATAATAAAGAAACTATTACATCATAACAAGCTTAAAATTTTCCTACTTCTGTACTGCGAAAATGAAGTATGAAAAAATATCCACCTAACCGAGCCTCTGAAAACTATGTTCATTGTAGCATTTCGCTTAATCGCTGAGAAATGTAGCAAGTTAAAATTAATTGTAACTGTTTGTTCTTTTGTACTATTTGTTTCTTGTGATTTGAGAGTGTTAAGAGGATGTTGAACAGCTTATAATATCGCTTTTGTTCTCTAAATGTAAAGTGACCCACTTTATGTTTCAATTTTATGATTCTTTAAACACCTAATTGTTTGGTGACTTATTTGTCTCCAAAAATGAAAAACTTCAAAAAGATTGAAATCAGGGCTTGATGTATAATGCAGATGGTATACGATGGTTCATGCCGATGGCTCTATTTTACAAACTTTCGATTACTTAAAGCAGCACGGGTTGCAAGGATTTATCAACATATGGCCCAGGCCTACTGCGATTGCTTGGAAGCTAATTGCTTGTTACGCTGCTTTTGAGGCTGCACTTATGCTTCTTCTCCCTGGAAAGAGGGTTGAGGGCCCAATATCTCCCGCTGGGAATCGACCTGTTTATAAGGTGTTGTGTCAATGTGTCCCATTCGTATATCAACTTACTTTTGTGTCACTTGATATCCATAACAATGTACCATGAGCTTACACAAATTGAGCCTTCTAGAGAACCATTGACATTCTATGAAATTCTAGAACTTTAATTGTACGGTCTTTGATAAATGTTTACACAATTAATACATAGTTGTTGTTAAAAGTTATCAATCTTATAAGACCTTTAAATGGACATTCTGCCACATAGAAATTTTTTTTCAATAATTATTTTTTTATTATTTTTATTCTTTTGCTTATATTTAGCTTGTGCGTGATGCAGGCTAACGGAATGGCAGCATATTTTGTGACGTTGGCTACTTATCTTGGCCTTTGGTGGTAAGGAATTTCTCCATCAAATATTAGCAGTCAAGTTGTGAAGATATGCTTTAGAGCCCATTATTTTACTTTTTAAAGATTTGGAATAGTTTCTTTTTATTTAATGTCACGGTCTTAGGTTTGTTTAATATTAATTAGATGATAAACCGAGGATAAAGATAATGCCTTGTTAAGTTAAACTTTTAAGTGTTTCATAATCACGCTAATGTAAGTGAGAAAAAGTATCACCTTTTCTGTATATGCTTATGGTCATGTATACTCTTATATTAACTCAACTTTTATCCAGTTACAAAGTTTTATTTAGTGTTGAACTTATTGAAGCAAACAATCTGTAATTGCATTATCTTCGGTGTGAAAATTTTCATTTTACTGCGGAGCGAGGAAGGCTAAATTTTGTACATACTGTTGTGAATACCTAATTTTGTACTTTGTTTTTTATTTGAGATTGATATGAGCAGGGTTCTGCTTAAACTACATGTCTTACTTTGTAATCATGGTGCAGGTTTGGCATATTCAATCCTTCAATTGTGTATGATCATTTGGGAGAAATATTTTCATCGCTTATTTTTGGAAGCTTGGTTTTTTGTGTTTTCTTGTACATAAAAGTAAGGGCTTTAAACTGCACTAAAAGACCTGTTTTTCTCAATATGGATATGTTTCTGAGACTCCTGCTTTCTGTTGTAAGGGTCATGTGGCACCATCTTCCACAGATTCCGGCTCTTCTGGGAACATCATAATTGATTTTTATTGGGTAAGTGTGATTTCTGTGGTATTTATGTTGTCTTATTCACTACTTTTTGGCTGTAGTCAATTAATAAATGTGAAGAGAGAAAATGAAAATGCAGGGATAATAAGAAATGATGATCCTATTGTGTTTTACATCCAACTTTGATATACTGCTGGAAAGGATTCTGGAGTGTGACATTTTCAGCACTGCGTTTCCACTATCTGCCTTTAAGTCATAGAGGAGTTAGGTTGGGTTCTCTTTGAGCCCTGCTGTCCAGGCCTCCTTAAAAACCTCCAGGAACCCAAAAGGCTTCATCCCTGACTTCATCTTGCTAATGTGATGTTCTTCACAAGGCTCCATGCTACCACTACAAATTTTTTGGTTTTAAGATATCGCTATATGATGTGCTAAATTTTGCTATGTAAACATTCAATTCATTCAACTGTCAACATCAATAGTCTTTTTTAATAGGAAAGCACTGTGTAAACTGCCATGTATTTGACCAAGAATGCTTCTTTCTAAAGTTTCACGTTGAAAACTTGTTCTTACTTTCAAGATCCTTATTCCTTATAAAATCATTACTGTTTTGCAGGGCATGGAACTCTATCCTCGCATTGGTAAAAACTTTGACATTAAAGTTTTTACAAATTGCAGATTTGGAATGATGTCTTGGGCAGTTCTAGCTGTAACTTATTGTATAAAGCAGGTATCCTCTATTCGAAATTTGTTCCTATACTGGTCAGGTTAGTTTTGTTGGTTGATGTACACATTGGATCCGTATCACATTGGAGACCCCGAGGTTGGTTGGCCTACATATTGAAGTCCTTAGCAATAGTTTAGTCACCCACTTCTTCGATCTTGATCTGTTTTAACCTCCTTTTTATGAATCCAAATTGCACCAAAAAGATCTATGCAATTGAAAATGATTTCAAAACCGGCAGTGACCACTGACCAATCACTTTCCATCATGTGCAAAGGTTGATGGTCCTTTGATCTGTTCCAGATTTAACTATTCTGTCTTATTTTGTATCATGTGGTTTCTAAATCATATTTTTTGTAATGTATATTCGTTGTATACAAAAAATATCAGTTTCTCTATCTAATATAAGGCATTTTCTTGGACAATTTTTACAGACAAGAATCTAGTTCTTGTCACATGTGAAGTGTCTGAATCCCATATTAACACTGGCCAAAAGAATTTCGTTCATTCCTGCAAAGATCCATTGTCCGCAACAAAATAAACGTTTCTGCCAATTAGTTGTTTTTTTTTTTAACAAAACAATTTGAGGAGGGTGGATGTAACGAGTAAAAAGACAAGCGACAATTTTGCTAAGTTAGCTGTTCAGATTCTGCTAACTTTAGGTGGAAAGGAAAAGAGACCACTTAAACTTAAGAATCTGGTTGAAATGCCATTATTGTGGAATGTACATTCTATACAATTAACTTGAACAAGAGTGTGTAATGTCACTTTACTGTGTAGCCAACTACTCTAGAACCCAGGCAATTGTCCTGGTGGTTATTTTTGGTTGTTGTTTTTGTTGACTTTTTGGTTGTTTTGGCGGCATCTAATCCATTTTTGTTCCCTTTTTCTTTTGGTTCTGCCAGTATGAAGCAAATGGGAGAGTAGCTGATTCAATGCTTGTTAACACTATATTGATGCTGGTGTATGTTACAAAATTTTTTTGGTGGGAAGCTGGATACTGGAACACAATGGACATTGCACATGATCGAGGTTCTGACTTTTTTCCCATCATATTGTCGTACTAGCAGATTTAATAATGTGGACAGTTGACAATTTTCTGAGTATGGAGGCGTTATTGGTAATCTCTAGGCATTCTAAACATAAAAGAAATGGCGTAAATAATGCTGGAGTTTTTGTATGAGAATTCATTCAAAAAATCGAAGACATCGCCCCTGTATGCGCCTGCCAGCATGTGCTCAAAGTTGAAAGGATCTAGCCCCTTTAATTGTTTTTTTTTCTTGAAGAATGAATCTTCACTTCTAAGTTCAAAAATTTTCATTGAATGAAATTTAACTCCCATATTTCTCCTAGCTGATTTGCTGGTAGTGCAAGTCTGTTTTGTGCTGAAACTGACCATGACTTGTCCTAGCCCTGCTTCTGTTCATGTCATGAAGAGGCTCACTTTCATAATCTGAATATTTGGCTCCCAGCTTCTGTTATGTAGATGGGTGCCATGTTTCTAAAGTCTTGGCATTTAAGTTTATAGCCATAAAATAATGGAGAAATTTAACCTTTTTCTGAAAATTTTCAATCGCACAATGGCGAGGAAATGTACAGCCGTTCGGATACAATGCAAAGTTTGGTACATATGTTTGTCTTTATTAGCAAAAGCGTTCATTTTGCGTGCTTAAATTTGTGTTATTAAAATGCGACCAATAAATGGTATAAACCGTTTTACTGTTGTACTCAATCCACTTTACCGTTGTTTCTTCCATGTAGTTTACTTTGTTCATGATTGATCTCATTTCGATCATTTGCACCTATGGCTTTGACAGCTGGTTTTTATATTTGTTGGGGATGCCTTGTCTGGGTTCCTTCTGTGTATACCTCTCCTGGCATGTACCTGGTCAATCATCCCGTAAACCTTGGAACTCAGGTATATCACCTTTTTTTCTCTCCGTGTAATTGGGCAATAAACTTGGCTGACAAAGCACCTTTTTTTTCTCCTCATTGGGAAATCTTTTCAAGATATATTTCCAAGTTGTTTTTAAAGTGTGAAATAAAACTAAACAAGTATAAACCCAGGGAGAAATGTACTCACTAAAATCTTCTCTCTCTCTCTCTCTCTCTCTCTCTCTCTCTCAATCTATTAAAACTAATACACGTAATGTTAAAGGCAATTAATTTTTCTAAAAAAATCTTGATAATTTTTAGCTTGTCTAAGGCTAGAGAATTTTCAGTTTGAAAATAGACTTAGGAGTTGGAAACAAACTCATAGGGTGATTCTAGACTTATTTTACCTCAGCCTTGTTAAATTTCCCTTTGATTTAATTTCCTTGTTCCTTTTAACTATCATAGTTCTAATAATTTATTTTATCTTGTTACAGTTGGCACTTTACATCCTAATAGCAGGCATCCTTTGCATATACATCAACTATGACTGTGATAGGCAAAGGCAAGAATTTCGCCGAACAAATGGCAAAGCCTTGGTCTGGGGAAAAGCTCCATCAAAGGTATATGGTCTACTGGTATTCCTTACTTAGTTCTCATTATATGTGCAATTTCTGTATATCATGTGTAACTCCATGCATAAATTTTGCATTTTGTGTTTGCAGATAGTGGCCTCTTACACAACCACATCTGGAGAAACAAAAAATAGCATTCTTTTAACCTCTGGATGGTAGGTTGTCTATTCCTAATGAACTTCTAGATATAACCCAAAATGTTTCGTTTATGTTGGTTATGGAAGTGAGTCGAGCATGTGTTTGTTGTTTCACATGATCCTAAATTGGTGCAATATCTAAAAGTCTAGAACTGCAAATATTAAGAAATTTACAAGAAATATCATCTTTTTTGGGGTGGAGATATCTGTAATTGAAAATTGGTCGTGTTATGAGGTGCTCTCTTCTCCCCATGCCTATCCTAAAATTTAGAAAACAGAACTGTTGATATCTGTGCAAGATTATTATTGACGTATTGTTCTTGCAGGTGGGGATTATCTCGGCATTTTCACTATGTACCAGAAATATTAGCTGCCTTTTTCTGGACTGTTCCAGCTCTTTTCAACCACGTGAGCATTTTTTTCCCTTGTTGTTGGGGATAATGTGTTGTGTTATTCAGAACTTGTTCTTCAACCCACTCAATTTTCTTCTGCAGTTTTTACCCTACTTTTACGTGGTGTTTCTTATCATCCTTCTCTTCGACCGCGCCAAAAGGGATGATGACCGATGCCGATCCAAGTAAGGACATGCTATTTCAGCTGTTGTAATACATATCTGGAAAATGCAATGAGGAATCGTCCAAGATTTGTGTTTTCAAAATGGATCTACAGAGTTGTTTTAGTAAAGCATCTGAACGCCCTAGACCTTACGAGTGCTATTATAGAAAACCAAAAAAAAAATCAAAATCAAAACTTTATAGTATAGAAAACATATAGAAAGTTAATCGATCTTTCAGACTTTCATATAGAAAATGGGGAGGGTTTATGACATACGTAGCTCAATTACTAATGATCTGTGTAGAATTGTCATTGATCGTAAAATTTGATTGGGGTACTCCGTCCTTTCAGGTATGGAAAATACTGGAAACTGTACTGCGAGAAGGTTCCCTACAGAATCATCCCTGGACTTTACTAGGAAAATAATATCGCATCTGCAACGGATTCTCTTCTCGCTCCATCTTGAATTTGGTCAAATTTTTGTACCTTATGATGTGACCCGAAAGTATATTGTTCTTTTCTAAATGATGTATGGCAGCTTTTTTCTTGTTGTTCTCGTTTTTGGTCAGATTAGTTTGACATACTTCTATTTAAGATGAGATTGCCAAAGAAAAGTTTCTTTCCATTTAACTAGTATAAAGCTGCGTTTCAGTTTAAAATTTTAATACTTAAGAGGACCGAGTTTTCATGCACGATACTAAGGATGAAAATATTGATATTTTTATTGATATTTTTATAAAAATTTTCATATTTTAGAAATACTTATATGAAAATAGAGGTGTAGTTTTTTTTTTACAGAATATCTTAAAATTTTTATAGATATTCTTGTTAATATCGATATTTTCATGAAAATTTCCAAGTAAAACGTAGTGTTAGATATCTGAATATCATGGAAATTTTATGAAAATTGTACAAAAATATTGGTAATTCTATATATATATATATATATATTATTTTACTTAGCAAAAAAATTAAAAAATATAACATGTTCAAAATTATATAAGGAACTAATCAAATTTCATGTCTTGATATTAATATTATTTAAACTAAGAATGTGTTCAAAATTAAGGATGGCAATAATTGCTACGGAGACGGAGCCCTACCCCGAATAAGGCAGGAATGGAGAAATATTATTGAGGATGGGAATGGGGACAAAATCTAATCTCTAATTTGTAATGGGATGGCTATAGGGGAAGTATTCCCTACCATGTCTCCACCCTGATATTAATGTATTGTTTTTTATGTAAATAAATATATATAATTGTAGCTAATTATTTAGAGCGTATCTAATTGGTTGATAATAACATTTTTATTTAATCAATATTCTTTTAAAACAATTGTAATCTCAAAAGTTTTCTTTTATAAGTTTCAAAATTGAATAATCATGAAGAAAGCATACAGAACATTTAAAATAGTATTATAAATTAAAATACAAAATAAAATAACACAACAAATATGCTATTATTGCACTTTTTAATAACATAAATATAACATTGATTTTAGCATTTATATCGGAGATAGTCTCATAAATTCACGAGGAATTTCGTCTCAATTCAAATTGTAGGAAACAAAGTGATACAGCCGTTATTCCAAATCTGTAATCAATCCTTAAAAAAAAGGTACAAATAGATTTTGGTTGTAACTATATGGGCATGCTAAAGTATTGAATTCTCACCAACTAGAAATTACCCTTCATCAGGCATCGTTCGCTTCGCGGATTCAAGTTTTCAATTCGAGTTGAGATGTGATATTTTCTAAGAGCTTTTAACTGTAACAGAAAAAATTAGATGTAACATTTTCTGAGAGCTTTTAACTATAGAAACTTAAAACTGAAAACTCGAATCGGTAAAATGAACGAGACCTATGTTACGCAAACTCAATAAAAGCGTCTGTTATTTTATACTCTAAAATGGAAGAGTGCCAACGGAGAAAATGGGACAATATTTTATTGGAGAACGGAGAATCGGCGCGCAAAAAAAAATAAAGTAAAATAAAAGATGGCTAATGTAAATGAGATTTAAGTGCACTGGCACAGCTCATTCATTAAATAATTGAAAAGCCATTTGGCCACAGAACAAAAGAAATACAAGACATAATCTGCAATATACCAGCACACGCTTAACACAAGTGTATCATCGTTGACAACAGACTATAGATATAGTACTAATATTGCGAGGGACTAAGAGGAGAGATATTTCGGCTATCGACCTCGTATGCTTGGCTGAATCAGCCAGGCCCGACTTTAGGAATGTCATAATGCTCACTCATATTTGCAAGATATTGATTGAAATCCTGAATCCTGTCACGGTGAGATTTGTTAGCAGTCTTGGCCAACCTATGAGTGTCAATTTGCTCCCTTTGTTCAATATACCGTCTCTCTGCAGACGTGAGCTGATGATCATAAGACGCAGCCTTTCCTTCCTCACTCAACTTGTTGCTATCATCAATCTCGTCCTCATCAGGATTGGTTGTCATTTCTGTACTTCCACCTATATTAAACATTAACCAATTTACTCTACTGAGGCATCCTAAACTTTCCTTTTCTTTCTTCCTATCTTTCGTAAACAAGACAGACTGGAAAAACGTAATTTTTGTTCAAAATGTCGCAACATCTTGTTACCAAAATATTTGCCCTCAAGGAATCTGCCTTGCACTAAAAAAAAAAAAAAAAAAAAAAAAAAAAAAAAAAAAAAATTTTTGCTCTAAACCAAGACGAAGAGTACACACAGTAGAAAACTATGCTCTTACCACATAACAATCCCGATCATTAGCACATATTAATCTTGTCTAACCAAACCAGTTTAGCCCATATCACTCTGGCACTATGTACTTTCAAGTGTAAAATTTACAATCGATATAGCATATCTACTTGGACAAAGATCAAAACGAAACAGTGCTAATAAACAGTTTCTGCAATTCCTATATTGAAAATGTTTAAAATCTAGCATAGTTTATAACTTTATATGACTTACACAAGTATCCACCTTTACATCAAATTATACATACACATACACTCGTGTACATGTGGGCACAAGGAAGAAGATGACACAAATCGCAACTATACGAAGAGAGTTGAAGCCAGCAACAAAAACCACGCATTCACTCATTATGGGCCTTCAACCATTATAGGCAAAAACCTCTCTCATTGTGCATCATGAGCAAAAAAGAGGTGGAACAATAAGTAATTCAGCTAAACAATTTCATGCCTTGATATTGGAGCTGATGAAAATAGGTTAGCTAAATCAGCATTCGGTTAGTTAGTTGCAAACTGAGCATTAGAAGTCTTCAGTTGGATTTAGAAACCATCTCTGTAACTAATTTTTCCTTTACTTCTCCGTAAATCTTCTAGATATATCTATGCACTTGTAATCGCTATAACTATGATGGAGATCTTCTGAATGAGCTTAGATAAAAAGGAACAAAATAAAGCCAACGAAGAACAAAAGAAAGAAAACCCACCAGTTGGAAGATCATTTTCTGCGTTTAGAGACTCCTGATCTTGAAGCTTTTTTTGTTTCTTCTTTTTCTTCTTCATACCAGCAGCCTTGACATCCAGAGCCTTTCCCTTGAGCTTCAGCTTCCCACCAAGAACATTTTCATATGCAGACATATTCACTGGCAAAATAGACCGTTCAAGAACATACACTTGTGACATCTTAACAGGTGTGAACTCACTTGCACGAAATGAGAGCAAAACCAGAGAGGGACCAAGAATAAAAAATAGAATAAAATAAAATAAAATTTGTACTAATTTTTTAACCAAAACATGGCCATTCATTCATGATACAAGTTTTAAACACATATGTGTATGTGAAAGGAAAGGAAGTAACAAAGCAATAAATGAAAAACCTCTGTCGAATATATATATATATATATATATATATTGATCTAACCTAATGTGAATCACACTTGCACTATTAGAAAAGGGCCAAGTCTAAGAAGTTATCTCTAAACTCCATTTGAGCCCTTCAATATTTTTTATGTTGGTATTATTATTTATTTATTTTGTTAAAGCCCATTCATGACAGTTGCTCAAACTAATTCAGAACCCAACATGGTACATCTATCTCTAATGGAGATCGATCATATTCCAGAAATCCAAATCACAACATTGGCAAATACTAAAACTCATCAATGGAAACTTACATAGAAGTTGTCGGATTTTAGGTTTTAAGGATTTGTGGATTTTCAAAAAAAAATATAATAATAATAAAAAATAAATAAATCCGCGACGGTTGAATTTGGGGAAAGTTCAACCTTCCGAATGAAAACCCAAGCACGAGCATCAAATCAAACATCAAACATAATAGTTCTCAATATATATATATATATATTTCAAAGATAGAGTAAAATCTGATGAGAACCGAATGAATAAAACTTCGTACTGAAATTAAATGAGAAATCTGAAAAACCAAAGGAGAGCAACGAAGCAAAATACTCACCGAAAGGGATTTAGCCGTGAAGAGGGCTTCGATTTTTCAACATTCAAAGTACGTCAGAGAAGAGGGAAGACAAACACGAAAGACTGCCCTTTTTCCTTTTCTTTTCGGGTTATTAACACCGTTATAGTTCTTGAGTTGTGTGAATTATCCCTAAATTTTTAATTTTAACAAATTATCTGTTAAATTTTTAATTTTTAACCACTTTAATCCTTACGCATTACAATTAGCGATTAATTTTTAAAATTTTACCGACGTCATACGTCTTAGATGCATGATTACTAAAAATTTTACAAAAATAGTTACAGTAAATGTATATATACTCTTTAGTATTGTTACAAACTATTAAAAGCTAATTTATTTTGCCTTTAATTTTAATATTTTTATAAAAATTTCAGTTTCTATACACTAATCTTTGAGAAATTTTAAAAATTATTTATCAATTTTAGTGTGTAGGGATCAAAGTGGTTAAAACTTTAGGAGACGTTAGTTCATGAATTAGAATCATGAGATTATAATAATTTTTTATTTACGTGTATTTTTTGTGAAAAAAACATTAACGAATCACAAACCATGATTCAAATCGGGATAATAACCAATTCGTTAAACTTAAACGTTTCATAATAAAATGATACAAAGCACGTAATTCAGGGACTAATAAAGATAATTACCCTTTTTTTTTTCTTTTCTTACTCTTCATTATTATTATTATTATTATTATTACTCTTCATTATTATTATTATTATTATTTTGCACGTTTTTGGAAAAATTTGCACCTCACTTAAAAGGCTTGGCAATTAACTCTCCAAACTAAGGGTGTTGACGAAATTTACGAATCTGATTGATCCGTAAAATCTAATTTAATCTGAAGTATTGGATCGAATACGGATTAAGATTTTCTCAATTTAAAGGTTTTGAATCGGATTGCAGATTGAGCACTTTCTAATCCCCAAAATCTGCGAATCTAAAACCATATATACATATATATAATTTTTTATAAGTTAATTTGTTTTATTAAAAAACTCGTATATACTTAGTGGCTCATATCTGATATCCCTAATACAAAGCTCGTATATGATATCCTTAGTCCCTACTACAAAGCCTAGCCTATTGTGAAACTCTAATTTGTTTTTTTTTTTGCTTGAAGTAACAATTTAGATGTTCATTAATATTTCATGTTGTGTTTATTTTATATGCATGTTTATTAATTTATATTTTTAAAGGTTAGAATTCATGAATTATGTGAGTCTAATCCACAAAATCCGATAGGTCTTGGATTGAATTTGATCAAATTTAAAAAGGTTTTGGATCAGACACGGATTGAAAATTTTCCAATCCGCAGTTCTAAATTGAATTACGAATTAACCTTCAATCCACATATTAGGATCCGTGAACACCTCTACTCTAAACTTTAAATTCCATTGCATGAGAATTAACGAGTCCAAATTATATATTGGTAATCTCTCTCCCTAGATCTACGTTGCAGTCCGAAGTGTTTTTGTCCCTCAAACAACGCTTTTACATAATTTCTTTAACATTTTTTATAGTAGGGCAGTCTTATCAGTAATGTCAGTTTTTAATCGTTAGATCAAATCAAAATCATGTCAAATTAAAAAATATATATACTAAACAAAATTTATGATATAAATCTAATAATTGAAAATAGAAGACTATTAATAGTTCATTTTTTATAATCTTACCAGAGAAGCTCTCAATTTCTTTTGGATTGAACAGACATTTATCATTGTCAACATTCAGGAATCTCCATTTTAAAACCTATACTACAATGCCCCTGAAAGGTTTTTAATTGCAATAGTAACTGAGATTTAAGCGAGAAAAAAAAAAAAAAAAAAAAAAGAGGGAGAGAGATTTAAGACCCCTTCAATTCACTGATTTGAATTGAAATATAACTTTATGTGAGAATTTTTTATTATAATAAAATAATTAAATGTGATTATTTTTAAAAATTTTTTGCTGTAATAAAACACAAATCGGTGAAATGAACGGAATTTTAATGTTACGTTCATTACTAGTTGTTACGGACTAAGCTTTTGTTTTACTCGCTCAAACAACAGCTTGTTCCAAATTTTAAACATTCCCCAACTGGCATGTTCAAATGTTAAGAGACGTATGGGCTTGTATTATTCCTCGATTCCAATAAAAGATGGAATTCGAATAACATCCAACAAATTTCAACTTCGGTAACATCCACCCTATGAGTTCTATCTTATGCCCTTCCGGTTTCCGGTGCAAGAATAAACAAAACAAAAAACAAAAGGTCTTCCCTTATCCTTGCTCTAAAATTGGTTAAAGGAAAATGTGCTGGTACAACAAACGAATTATATAGAAGAAAATAATCAGTGAAAATATCTTTTTAAGCATCAATTTTAACTAGGAGGAGCTCGTCCTATGTTTCCGAATCTAGCCCGAAGGTCCTCATAAGTTCGAGATGCTAGTACGAGGCGAGGTTCATCTTCAGGAATCTCGCGTTCCTGCAATTCCCATAAACATTTTATGAGAAATAGAAAAGATGAATTAAAACAACGCCAATGTGAGCAGAAATGTTAAAGAGTGAGACGAGACTTCAGTACGAAGACCTTGCTCTTAGAATAACTGGCGTTACCCAGCAAATAATCCAACATTAATGGTTTTGCAATAAACATTACATAACATAGGTTAAGAAAGATTACAGTCCTATCAAGTGGTACTTTGAACCTTTGCGGGGGAAAAAAAAAAAAAAAAGAAGTTGCAAAATCCAGAATATTATATCATATAGTGATATCTTTTGAAGGTATGAAATAAACATAAAAAGCACCATCCAGGCAAAAATACTCACTTTTAAGCCTTTGTAATATGCTTCCACTGCAGGAAGAAAAGGAATCTGTTTGCGGGACTGCATCAAGTCCCAAATATAGTTGGCCACGGAATATCCACCGGTCTGCAAAAATAAAAGGGACAGGTTTTCAGACCAATATCTCTGAGGCAGAACGGACCATACATAAGTCATAAACAGAATATTAGCACGATTAGCAAAAAGGAAAGGGAAAAAAAAAAAAAAAAAAATAGCCCGCCTTTTCGCCAGATGCCGCAAGGAGAAGATCACTCGCCAGTTTTGGGCTCAAGAAAAAATTCCTTGAATTCATATCTACCTACATTGGAGAATGCAACTATAGTCAAATCAAGTCTTCAATCAAAATATAAAGATATAAACCAAGAAGCGTGTGATAACTCAAACAGTACCAATGCATCTTGTGCAATTTGCATTCCCCTGGGAGTATACCCAATCATGGCTCCCTCGATGAGAGTCTGGAGCCACAACAGAATACAAGATGTCAGTGTGAACAGAATATGATAACATTAGAATTTAGAAGAACACAATTTAAAAAACTAATGTCTTATACAAACTATTAGAAGAATAGTAAAACAAGTTGAGAATTGAACTAAACAATGAACAACAAAATCACCAATATTTGGAAAAAAAGTTCATAATTCCATTTTGGGTGGACGTGAAGAAATGGCCAATAATACTTCTCTATGGACAGCAAAATATTTTCATTCGTTCACAAAAGAGAGTGAATAAATTGATGTTCAGATGAACTATGTAAAATGCTGATTAACATAGACATCCAACAAAAAACACTGATAGGTCAAAAATCAAATATATACCCCACCTTTGAGGAGTAATATATGGAAATTGGAAATTAATGTGTCTACGAATTACTCACTGTATACAATTCACCAATTGGAGGCTTGTCAGACTTCATGTGGTCTTCAAAAACTTTAAGACCACGGTCAATGTCCCCAGAATGTAGATAGCACCTGCATATAAATGGTGTTGGTGAACACAATGGACTATATATTGAACTACCAAAATGCATTATCCAAAGACGTTAAAGAATACAGGGAACCCTACTGAGCATTTACTAATTAACAATTCAACAGGTACTGAACTACGTACACCACTATCAGTAAGTGCATGCAATCGAGTCAAATAACATTTCAAAATGCATTTAAAAGTTATAACTTATAAGTTCACAATTCATTAGTAATAAATCCTCACCTCATAATTTGCATCACAATGAAGGTATCTGGAGTTTTACCGTCCTTCTCTAACATCTCCAAAAGAGTTTCCATGAGCTGGCAAGATTAACAGAATTATCACTATTCCACATTAGGAGGAACGTGACAATAACGGTTGAGAAGAGTAATACAATTGACATTTCCTATCATAGTTAAGAAGAATGGGCAACAAAATATCCCTCTCATTCGTAAGTAAAAATATAGGCACTTTCAATATATATATATATATATATATATATTGGCACTTCAATGAAATCCATAACTCGACAACCAATGAAGAGAAGCAAGAGCAATAGACACACAGAGACAAAATGGATAAGCTTATAGAGGTTAGTTTGTTTTCGGCAGTTCACAAAGAATATTAACGAGTACCTCTACTTTTTTTAGCTCTGCACAAGCATGAAATGCAGCATGATATGCGGTTAGCTGCTTAACCACAAATCCAAGACGCCTATGAGCATATTCAGCAGTAGGAAGATTATAAAGCTCCTCTGGAAGAACACCCATCATTAAATTCTCAGCAGAGACATCGGATCCCTCAACTGATGTCCATTCCTTTGACCGCTCCACAAACTCAATGATCTTGAAAAGAAACTGGAATATTAGATACAGAAAACAATAACAATAACAACAACAACAATAATAATAGTAGGATGAGCAATTGAAAGCCTAAGATGAAGTCGTTGACAAACTCATTACTTTGGTTGCAAAATCTTCTGGTACAGGTGTCTTGTTTTTATATGCGGTTATAAGCCCTGCGTAGCAATATTTATTTAAACCAAGACCAGCTGTAGTCATATCGCGTATAATTGCGTACCTGTAATATCATATGCAGATTTAACTTTAATAAGTCAAAATACACTTATTTAACTTAAACAAAACATCAAACCGAAGGACATGTCTGTCAGGGACAAGTAAATTGGTATTTAAGAAGACTAGTTTGCAGAAAATTCATTTAAAGTTAAATGAAACAGTTATTAATTGGTAACCCTGCTGTAATATAAGCCACCTTAACCATTACAATAGCGGATAATCAGAGCGCCAGGCTAAGAAGCCAACTGTGGTTGTTCAAATAAGGCAGAATTAAACAAGTAAAAAGTGGCATACACTCTGTCTAAACGGCCAGCCGCAGCACATGCATTGAGTAGACAGACATAGGTTTGCACAACCGGCTTCACTTCTAAAACCTTCATCTCATCCAGAAACTTTAAGCAAACAGAAAAAACGAAATGAATAATTAAAACCATGTCTTAACAGGAAGATATTATTATTTTTTCTAATAAAACTTTGAAGTTATAACTACAATGAAGTGTACCTGAATCGCCCGATCAGAGTTCTTGCTCTTCCCACACAATGATATCAGAATGTTGAATAAATCAACCTATAACGTCAAGAGACAGATTATATTGGTAAAGTCAACAATTGTGGAACAAAGATAACACAAATGTCACATAAGTCAAAGAAATTGGGTAACAGAGTGTTTCCACCAAGTTATTAGTCAGAATGGTCGAAAAAAAATAAAATTTTGCATGCAGTACAAACGAAACCATATGCATAATACAATCTTGCTTTGAGAAATTAAATTATCCTCAATCAAAACTGAAATTTAATGAATACTCACAACCTTATGATTTATCACAGAAATGTTAAAGCTGAATGAGCTAATCCAAACAAGTGGTAGGGAAAAAAATTCCATTTCCAAATATTCAAGCACCAAACACAATGAATAATCCATTAAGAAAGAATGAGAAATATATTAAAATTGGAGCACATACATCAGGGACTAATCCAATGGCCTTCATTTGGTCGGTGAAGAACAAAGCGTCCTGCATTCGACCGCCTTTCAAGGAAGCTATAACGAGCGAGTGGAATGTATCCCTGTTCGGCTGTACTCCGTCGAGCGCCATATCGTCATAGACATCCCTCAACAAGAAATACCTACGCGAATCACAACCGAAAAAAAACTTTTTCAATTTCGTCCTTCAAAAGAAATCACAGTAACACAAAAGGGATCGAAACAGAGAAGGAAAACGAAGAAGAAGAAGAAGAAGAAGAGGACCTTCTCTGCGCGGAGATGGAATCGATGACTGTGTTGTACTCGGAGACATTGTTGGCGTAGTTCCTCTTGTCGTGCTCCTCCGTCGGCGTCGCTGCGGCGGCGAAGTACCGCCGTCCGATGACACGCGAGAGCGACCTGTGATGCCCTAAACGATATCATAGATGCAGAAAAACGCAGCCATTTTTCGGTAGTGAGAAATCGGTTCAAACTTGAAAAATGAATAACTCAGAATCTCATATTTCTCTCCCTAGAATTCCAGATTGAGAAGTGGAGAAGAAGGAGGAATAGGATACCAGTGATAAGCTTGAGGAACCTCATGGCGTTTTGCTCTGATGAGATTCTCTCTCTCTAAAACCTCTCTCTAAAACCTCTACCCAGAAGAAGCCCCCAAACCCTTCCTCTCTCCTTCGCTTGCTGCCTGTCACTCACTGCAGTTCCTGATGCGCACCGTTTTGGAAGAGAGCGAAACAAACGGAGGGGCTGCTTTGGGCCTGTCGTAGGTCTGCTTGGGTTGGGTCCGATATCATGGGCTTTTTTGGGCCCTTCACAAGTATAGCCCACAAAAGCGAAAACTGTTAAACTTACCTGAAACTTAGGCCCCGTTCATTTCGCTGATTCGAGTTTAGAATTTAAATTTTTTTACAGTAAAAAGCTCTTACAAACAATCACGTCTAACTTTTTTGCTACAGTAAAAAGCTCTCACATAAAATCACATCTTAACTCAAATTAAAAACTCGAATCAGCGAACTAAACGGGCCCTTATTTACTCGTTTATTTCGCGGATTCGAATTTTCAATTCAAGTTCAGATGTGATATTTTTTTAGAGTTTTTTACTGTAGTAAAAAAAGTTAGATATAACATTTTTTAAAAGTTTTTCACTATAACAGAATAAGTTAAATATGACATTTTTTTAGAGCTTTTTATTATATAAACTTAAAACTGAAAACTCGAATCGGTGATATGAACGAGACCTAAACTGATCTCGATTCTTATCTCTTACTCTTAATTAATATTATTTTAATTAATATAAGTATTTAATTAAAAGAATATTAATTAAGAGTAAAGTGTAAAAATTCAACTCATACACTGTAAGAAGTATTTCTCTCATTGACCTATAACGAAATTTAAAAATTTAATTACATATATGTCTATTAAGGAATGTCCACGAGTTGTGATATTTACATGTAAGTCTGAAAAATAACCTGTAATAACAATTACATTCTTTGTTAACTACCTCTAAAATCAGTTATATAAATTCACAATCACCCACAAAAAAAAGAGTATATTGTGAATGATATTATAAGCGAACTCTTCAATCAAGCATCGTGATAAGTCATGTACATGTAATTTTTTTTTTATATTCTATAACATTGTTCGTTTACATGTGTAACTTTTTCTATGTGTCGATGTAACGCTCCGTGTTACACGTGTTAGGTCAATATTTATTGAATGTTTATTAAAATAAAGTGAGTGATGCACATACTTATAAATGCGGGTGCCGCACTTAAGACAATTCTCATATTATATCAGTAATAATAAAATAGACAGATTAATAATGATGTTGAATTAGGAAAAATTCTAAATACAGAGTTTAAAAATAATCATTTCGTGTAGTAAAGTATAAATATAGCAAAATTTTTTAAATATTTCAAGAATACAAAAGTTTAATATCATTAAAATAATGACTATATCAATAATATTATTATGATAATTACTGTGTCATTTTTACTATTTATTTAATATTTTAAAAATTTTACTAAACTTCAACTTAAGGGATCCGTGTAGTGTAAATTTTGTTTTATTATTGAAATGAATATCATGGGCTTGTTGACATTGTCATGTCAGACTCCAATAAGGAATTGACAAAAATTTTCAGTGCGATCCTTTTATTTTTTCCTCAAATTTCCAACAAGACAGGAATCAATATTTGCATAGGACTCGAGACTTACTCCACTCATTGTTATTATTAAGAAACACTATTAAACTCGAAATCCTTTTCCTTTTCAAATTGAACTAAGCAAGTAGCAATGTGTGTTTCAATACCTATATATATACCCCGCAAGGTCTCAACAATTTCTTCACAAGTCTTAGCCACAACTTTTTAGTCTTCTTGCTTTTCTTTCTTTCTCTTGTTCACCCGTTTTAATGGAGAACTCAAATCCTTCCATGGAGAAAAACCCAGTAGAATCATTAACTAGCGCTCCCTCTAAAAAAATTCTTTGGCTCATACTCTTCGCTTGAGGTTTGAAGATGAGTTGAGCAGTGATAAAGCTGGTATGTTTCTAAAACATATGATGATATATGCTTATTCATAATGTGTGTGTGCATATATACACCAAAAAAAAAATTTATTTTTTTTATACCTGTGAAACCTGATAAAACTTTGAAATTTTGTAGAATCTTCAACGAGGTCAAACACGAACGGTCGCGAAAGTACTACTTCTGATCACGATGATCATCAATCTAATCAGGAGGTGTAGACAATAATCAACCAGATGATTGAACTTGTAGTTTATGAAGAAAATTCTAGTTCTGACACAAGAAGCATTGCGTCACAAGAAACACAAAGCTATACATCTAATCATCAACAGAGTTATGGATTTACTGAAAATGGAGTTGATTTAAATGGCTACAATTTCCCCTACCATACTCCAAGTTATCAACACAATGACCAACAGAGTAATCCCGGAATTATTGACAATGGAGTTGATTTAAATGGCTATTATTTTCCCTACCAAACACCAAGTTATCAATCTGATCATCAACAGAGTTATGAATTTATTGACAACGGGGTCAATTTAAATAGATATAATAGCCAAGCATTGAGAAAGATTTTATGGTCTGATGAATCAAGGCGAGAAATAGCAAAGATGATTTTTCATCCAGAACATTCAAAGTTATTGCAGGATACCTTGGTACAAAACGACGAACTGATTAACGAGAGCATATTCGGAGTAGTTTTTGAAAATATGTTTCGTGTTATGGAGGACCAGTATGGAACTCATGTCTTTGGGAAGCTAGTTGAATGTCGCAATTCATCTCAGCTGCTATTTATTGTAGCAAATATTACTCTTAATACTCAAACTTTTTTAGGATCGCTATACTCTAAACCTGGGTATTTTCCTTCACTCACACCTTAAATCTCTCTTTTTTTTTTTTGCTTTTATTTTCTTTCTCATGCTAAAAACTAAACTTGTTTTGTGCAGTGCAAACTCGGCTAAAGGACTCATAAAAGTGTTGAAGAACTCAGTATTAGTTTATGAAATTACATCAATTTTGACCAGTAAATTTATTGAATTGATGAGCGATCGTATCGCATCAAATGTTATCTTGCAGTGTCTTGGTATCCTTAACGCTAGTCAAAATCAAGTAAGTGTAACTCTAGTACTCTATATTTGAATATAACGTAATAAGGTTAGTTTCATATGTGCTACCATAGTTTTGTCAGGTAATTAATTACTTGTGTTTATATTAATTAATTGCAGATATTATATGAAGAAACCATAAAGAACTGCCTCAAACTGGCCACAGATGTAAAGGGATGCTTCGCTTTGAACGAAAGCATCGACGTTATAAGAGACCTACACAGAACTCGACTCCTTCAAATAATCTCTACTCATGCAGTTTTTATTTCTCAAGAACCTTCAGGGTATGTATATATACAATAGTATAACTTTATTTAAACCCAACAATTAACATTGCACAACTACATTTTCTGTTTAACATAATAGGCCTTTTCTATGGCCTCCAACACTTATATGGGAGAGATTTCTCCATCGTAACCAGAGTGGTGTAATTCTCTTATATTGAGTCGTAACAATTATTATTTTGGGAATCAAAAGTCATTTTTAAGCATATGGCAATAAGCGGATGTCATGCATTGCTCCATACAAATATTCATGCATGAACGGATGTGCCTATAAAAAAAAGACAAATATAATGTTTCACGGCAATATTATTCACATATAAAAAAAAACAGTCGGTTACGATGGAATGATTGATTATTGATAGTAAAAATGATAGATATGCATATTATTATTTATATTAAAAACAACATTCGTTTATTAATATGTCTTTCAATACTATTCATATATTGCCATATGCTTAGAAATAGATTCTAATTTTCAAAATAGTAACTGTTGCAACTAAATACAAGAGAATTACACTAGCCCTTCAACCGGTTACGATAACACATAGGAGATAGGTTTATCATTTACAAAGTGGGGGACTACAGCCAAGTCTAACATAATATTATATATTAATTTGTGTTAATAAATTTGAATTTTATATCAGGAACTATGTTCTACAACGCGTTTTGGAACTGAGACACCCGATTTTCATTAACATGGTATGCTCAACATTGAAAGGTAACTACGTGAATCTCTCTAAACAGAAATTTGCAAGCCACGTTGTAGAGAAATGCCTCATGACTTTTGGAACGAAAGACGTACTTGAAGATTTGATGAGTGAGTTTTACTCGCTCATTTAGTATCATTTTACACTTAATATCTAGTTGATTTTCGAGGTTTTTGTTAGTTTTTATGTGTGTTTTTGTTCTTTGTTTGAAGGTTAGGTGAAAGTCTATGATTTGGAAGGTTTTGGACAAATTTCGCTGAAATCTGACGAAATTAGTGCATTGGGGCAGAATGGGCAGCGCTTAGGCGCCCATTACAGCGCCGCAGCACCCAGGGATTTTACATAACAGTGCCGCAGCGCTAGAAACTTAGCGCCACGGCGCTACGACGCGAGAAATTACGCGTTTTGAAGGCCAATCGTGAGAAAACTTACCCGTTTTGACCATAATGCTCCGAAACATATAAATAGATGATTCTAGGGCAATTAGAGGGGACTTTTTAGACTGTGGAATGACGGCTGGCTTTTGAGAGAGTATTCAAGAGAAGAAAAGGAGAATTGGGACGGAGAAGAAGAACGGCTCAAATCCGGAGACGGAAACGCTTCGATTCAACTCCAAACTAGTTCTTTTCTTTCCTTTCCAATGATTAAGACTTTGTTTAGGAATTTATTTTGTTTAGAGATGAACTAATTCCTCTTTCTAGGGCTACGATGTAGCCGGATTATGAATGTTCGAATTCTTAATCTTCTTTTTAAGTAATTGATGTTTAATCCATATATGCTGAGTATTTCAATTTATTCTTAATGCTTGTGATTGTTTGGCCAACTATTACATGATTTTGTATTTGATTTGAGACTGAGAGGTGATAATTGAATAAGCTCTTAATTGAAATACCATGAGTTGTTCATAGGATAGAGATATCTATGATGCTTGTGCAGTTCTTTTGAATTTCTTGCACTTAATGATTTTCAATAGGTTTAGAAGTCTGACAGAGATGTAGATTTTGCTTGTTGGATTAATATTATTGTTGCTTGAGAAAGAATAATAATTGCTTTAGAGAAATTGCAGTCAGTATATGATTGAATGTTAATTTTCTTGAATTATGAGAATTTGAACAAGATTAATTTGGTGAAATCGGAAACCCTAGAATCTTAATCTATTGAATTTTCATCCATTGCTTAGCATTGTATAATTTATTTAATTATTTTAGTTTTACTTTACTTAATTTTATAAACTCTCTTTTCAAGTATTCAAATAAAATTAGGGTTAATATAATTTCGGTAATTAGTAAACAACAATCCTCGTGGGACGATATTCTTATTCACTATTATATTACTTGATTGCGATAGCGTATACTTGCGTTACGATTTTTCACAACAAGAGTTAGTTAGTTTTGACAAGCTCTGGCAAATTGTAGGTGACCAATATGGAAATTCCGTCATAAAAGAGCTCTACAAATAGGCAAGGTACATATTATATATACACATATGTACATATATATATATATATATTTGGATGAGTTTTATTTATTGTTTAACTGTGAGATTAATTAGTCAGTCTTTATTTAATTAATCTCTAACTAGTGTTGCGATTATTCTCTATGTATCTGCAAAGCACAAATAGTCATTTCTGCCAAGAGCTCCTGGAGCGGCTCGAGCAAGACATGGACAAATTCAGAACTAGTTATGGAATGAATGTCTACAACATGGTCATCACTGGTGTAATCTAAATGGGGACATATGAGATGTCTTATCTTTTTTTTAGGATTACGTTGATGATTTTTGGGTGTTTATTATGCACATTTCTCTGTTAGGATCTGCCAATAAATTTTGTATATTTAAAATCTGATTTATAATAAGCTCTCCTTTTAATTGTCATATATAAATACAAAGCTAAAATCGATGAATAGATGAACGTTATGACTCCAAGTAATTGCATGAACTATCTTTTCTTTTTGTTAATATATATAACAACCGATAATTAAGTTCCCATTTGATTTATCTATAAAACATTTAAATATAAGACAAACCAAACGAAGGGAATATATCCTACGTGTTATTGGATTGTCGCGGTATATTACGTAATTTTCTCTCCTTTTTAAGGGTACTAAGAAAAAATTACATTAATAAAACACAGAGTAGTAGAATGTAATTTTCCTTATTTAAATTGTCATCTTGCTTATTTTTATTTCTCTCATTGTCCTATAATGAAATTTAAAGAGTTAATTACATATATGTCTATTAAGGAATGTCCTGAGTTGTGATATTTACAGTGTAAGTCTGAAAAATAACTTGTAATAACAATTATATTCTTTGTTAACTACCTCTAAAATCAGTTATATACATTCACAATCACCCATATAAAAAAGAGTATATTATGACTGATATTATAGACGAACTCTTCAATCAAGCATCGTGAGAAGTCATGTACATGTAAATTTTTTTTATATTCTATAACATTGTTCGTTTATATGTGTAACTTTTTCTATATGTCGATGTAACGCTCAATGTTACACATGTTAGGTTATATTTATTGAATGTTATATTAAAATAAATTGAGTGTTGCACATACTTACAAATCTGGGTGCCGCACTTAAAATAATTCTCATATTATATAAGTAACCATAAAATAGACAGATTAATAATGATGTTGAATTAAAAAAAAAATTCAAAACACGGAGTTTAAAAATAATCATTTCGTGTAGTAAAGTATAAATATAGCAAAAAATTTTAAATATTACAAGAATATAAAATTTTAATATCATTAAAATAATGACTATATCAATAATATTATTATAATAATTAATGTGTCATTTTTTTACTATTTTTTAAATACTTTAAAAATTTTACTAAACTTCAACTTAAGGGATCCGTGTAGTGTAAAATTTTTTTTTATTATTGAAATGAATATCATGGGCTTGTTGACATTGTCATGTCAGACTCCAATAAGGAATTGATAAAAATTTTCAGTGCGATCATTTTATTTTTTCCTCAGATTTCCAACAAGACAATAATCAATATTTTCATAGGACTCGAGACTTACGCCACTCATTGCTATTATAAAGAAACACTATTACACTTGAAATCCTTTTCCTTTTCGAATTCAACTGAGCAAGTAGCAGTGTGTGTTTCGATACCTATATATATACCCCGCAAGGTCTCAACAATTTCTTCACAAGTCTTAGCCACAACTTTTTAGTCTTCTTACTTTTCTTTCGTTCTCTTGTTCAACCGTTTTAATGGAGAACTCAAATCCTTCCATGGAGAAAAACCCAGCAGAATCATCAACTAGTGCTCCCTCTAAAAAAACTTCTTTGGCTCATACTCTTCGCTTTAGGTTTGAAGATGAGTTGAGTAGTGATGAAGCTGGTATGTTTCTAAAACATATGATGATATATGCTTATTCATAATGCGTGTGTGTATATATACACCAAAAAAAAATTATATTTTTTTTATACGTGTGAAATCTGATAAAACTTTGAAATTTTGTAGAATCTTCGACGAGGTCAAACACGAACGGTCGCGAAAGTACTACTTCTGATCATGATGATCATCAATCTAATCAGGAGGTGTAGACAATAATCAACCGGATGATTGAACTTGTAGTTTATGAAGAAAATTCTAGTTCTGACACAAGAAGCATTGCGTCACAAGAAACACAAAGCTATACATCTAATCATCAATAGAGTTATGGATTTACTGAAAATGGAGTTGATTTAAATGGCTACAATTTCCCCTACCATACTCCAAGTTATCAACACAATGACCAACAGAGTAATCCTGGAATTATTGACAATGGAGTTGATTTAAATGGCTATTATTTTCCCTACCAAACACCAAGTTATCAATCTGATCATCAACAGAGTTATGAATTTATTGACAACGGGGTCAATTTAAATAGATATAATAGCCAAGCATTGAGAAAGATTTTATGGTCTGATGAATCAAGGCGAGAAATAGCAAAGATGATTTTTCATCCAGAACATTCAAAGTTATTGCAGGATACCTTGGTACAAAACGACGAACTGATTAACGAGAGCATATTCGGAGTAGTTTTTGAAAATATGTTTCGTGTTATGGAGGACCAATATGGAACTCATGTCTTTGGGAAGCTAGTTGAATGTCACAATTCATCTCAGCTGCTATTTATTGTAGCAAATATTACTCTTAGTACTTAAACTTTTTTAGGATTGCTATACTCTAAACTTGGGTATTTTCCTTCACTCACACCTTAAATCTCTCTTCTTTTTTTTTGCTTTTATTTTCTTTCTCATGCTAAAAACTAAACTCGTTTTGTACAGCGCAAACTCGGCTAAGGGACTCATAAAAGTGTTGAAGAACTCAGCATTAGTTTATAAAATTACATCAATTTTATCTAGTAAATTTATTGAATTGATGAGCGATCGTATCGCATCAAATGTTATCTTGTAGTGTCTTGGTATCCTTAACGCTACTCAAAATCAAGTAAGTGTAACTCTAGTACTCTATATTTGAATATAACATAATAAGGTTAGTTTGATATGCACTACCATAGTTTTGTCAGGTAATTAATTACTTGTGTTTATATTAATTAATTGCAGATATTATATGAAGAAACCATAACTGCCTCAGACTGGCCACAGATGTAAAGGGATGCTTCACTTTGAATGAAAGCATCGACGTTATAAGAGACCTACATAGAACTCGACTCCTTCAAATAATCTCTACTCATGCAGTTTTTCTTTCTTAAGAACCTTCAGGGTATGTATATATACAACAATATAACTTTATTTAAACCCAACAATTAACATTGCATAGCTACATTTTCTGTTTAACATAATAGGCCTTTTCTATGGCCTCCAATACTTATATGGGAGAGATTTTTCCATTGTAACCTGAGTGGTGTAATTCTCTTATATTGAGTCGTAACAATTATTATTTTGGGAATCAAAACTCATTTTTAAGCATATGGCAATAAGCGGATGTCATGCACTGCTCCATACAAATATTCATGCATGAACGGATGTGCCTATAAAAAAAATGACAAATATATTGTTTCACGGCAATATTATTCACGTACAAAAAAAACAGTCGGTTACGATGGAATGATTGATTATTGATAGTAAAAACGATAGATATGCATATTATTCTTTATATTAAAAACAACATTCGTTTATTAATATGTCTTTCAATACTATTCTATATGTCCATATGCTTAGAAATAGATTCTAATTTTCAAAATAGTAACTGTTGCAACTAAATACAAGAGAATTACACTAGCCCTTCAACCGGTTACAATAACACATAGGAGATAGGTTTATCATTTACAAAGTGGGGGACTACAGCCAAGTCTAACATAATATTAGATATTAATTTGTGTTAATAAATTTGAATTTTATATCAGGAACTATGTTCTACAACGCGTTTTGGAACTGAGACACCCGATTTTCACTAACATGGTATGCTCAACATTGAAAGGTAACTACGTGAATCTCTCTAAACAGAAATTTGCAAGCCACGTCGTAGAGAAATGCCTCATGACTTTTGGAACGGAAGACGTACTTGAAGAGTTGGTTAGTTTTGACAAGCTCTGGCAAATTGCTGGTGACCAATATGAAAATTACGTCATAAAAAGAGCTCTACAAATAGGCAAGGTACATATTATATATACACATATGTATATATATATATATATTTGGATGAGTTTTATTTATTATTTAACTGTTAGATTAATTAGTCAGTCTTTATTTAATTAATCTCTAACTAGTGTTGCGATGATTCTCTATGTATCTGCAAAGCACAAATAGTCATTTCTACCAAGAGCTCCTGGAGCGGCTCGAGCAAGACATGGACAAATTCAGAACTAGTTATGGAATGAATGTCTCCAACATGGTCATCACTAGTGTAATCTAAATGGGGACATATGAGATGCCTTACCTATTTTTTAGGATTACGTTGATGATTTTTGGGTGTTTATGATGCACATTTCTCTCTTAGGATCTGCCAATAAATTTTGTATACTTAAAATCTGATTTATAATAAGCTCTCCTTTTAATTGTCATATATAAATACAAAGTCAAAACCGATAAATAGATGAACGTTATGACTCCAAGTAATTGCATGAACTATCTTTTCTTTTTGTTAATATATATAACAACCGATGATTAAGTTCACATTTGATTTATCTATAAAACATTTAAATATAAGACAAACCAAACGAAGGGAATATATCCTACGTGTTATTGGATTGTCGCGGTATATTACGTAATTTTCTCTACTTTTTAAGGGTACTAAGAAAAAATTACATTAATAAAACACAGAGTAGTAGAATGTAATTTTTCTTGTTTAAATTGTCATCTTGCTTATTTTTATTTCTCTCATTGTCCTATAACGAAATTTAAAGAGTTAAATACATATATGTCTATTAAGGAATGTCCTGAGTTGTGATATTTACAGTGTAAGTCTGAAAAATAACTTGTAATAACAATTATATTCTTTGTTAACTACCTCTAAAATCAGTTATATACATTCACAATCACCCATATAAAAAAGAGTATATTGTGACTGATATTATAGATGAACTCTTCAATCAAGCATCGTGATAAGTCATGTACATGTAAATTTTTTTTTATATTCTATAACATTGTTCGTTTATATGTGTAACTTTTTCTATATGTCGATGTAACGCTCAATGTTACACGTGTTAGGTTATATTTATTGAATGTTATATTAAAATAAATTGAGTGTTACACATACTTACTAATCTGGGTGCTGCACTTAAAACAATTCTCATATTATATCAATAACCATAAAATAGACAGATTAATAATGATGTTGAATTAAAAAAGAATTCAAAACACGGAGTTTAAAAATAATCATTTCGTGTAGTAAAGTATAAATATAGCAAAAAATTTTAAATATTACAAGAATATAAAATTTTAATATCATTAAAATAATGACTATATCAATAATATTATTATGATAATTAATGTGTCATTTTTTGCTATTTTTTAAATATTTTAAAAATTTTACTAAACTTCAACTTAAGGGATCTGTGTAGTGTAATTTTTTTTTTATTATTGAAATGAATATCATGGGCTTGTTGACATTGTCATGTCAGACTCCAATAAGGAATTGACAAAAATTTTCAATGCGATCCTTTAATTTTTTCCTCAGATTTCCAACAAGACAAGAATCAATATTTGCATAGGACTCGAGACTTACTCCACTCATTGCTACTATTAAGAAGCACTATTAAACTTGAAATCCTTTTCCTTTTCAAATTCAACTGAGCAAGTAGCAGTGTGTGTTTCGATACCTATATATATATACCCCGTAAGGTCTCAACAATTTCTTCACAAGTCTTAGCCATAACTTTTTAGTCTTCTTACTTTTCTTTCGTTCTCTTGTTCACCCGTTTTAATGGAGAACTCAAATCCTTCCATGGAGAAAAACCCAGCAGAATCATCAACTAGCGCTCCCTCTAAAAAAACTTCTTTGGCTCATACTCTTCGCTTGAGGTTTGAAGATGAGTTGAGCAGTGATGAAGCTGGTATGTTTCTAAAACATATGATGATATATGCTTATTCATAATGCGTGTGTGTGTATATACACCAAAAAAAAAATTCTATTTTTTTTATACGTGTGAAATCTGATAAAACTTTGAAATTTTGTAGAATCTTCGACGAGGTCAAACACGAACGGTCGCGAAAGTACTACTTCTGATCACGATTATCATCAATCTAATCAGGAGGTGCAGACAATAATCAACCAGATGATTGAACTTGTAGTTTATGAAGAAAATTCTAGTTCTGACACAAGAAGCATTGCGTCACAAGAAACACAAAGCTATACATCTAATCATCAACAGAGTTATGGATTTACTGAAAATGGAGTTGATTTAAATGGCTACAATTTCCCCTACCATACTCCAAGTTATCAACACAATGATTAAGAGAGTAATCATGGAATTATTTTCAATGGAGTTGATTTAAATGGCTATTATTTTCCCTACCAAACACCAAGTTATCAATCTGATCATCAACAGAGTTATGAATTTATTGACAACAGGGTCAATTTAAATGGATATAATAGTCAAGCATTGAGAAAGATTTTATGGTCTGATGAATCAAGGAGAGAAATAGCAAAGATGATTTTCCATCCAGAACATTCAAAGTTATTGCAGGATACCTTGGTACAAAACGACGAACTGATTAACGAGAGCATATTCGGAGTAGTTTTTAAAAATATGTTTCGTGTTATGGAGGACCAGTATGGAACTCATGTCTTTGGGAAGCTAGTTGAATGTTGCAATTCATCTCAGCTGCTATTTCTTGTAGCAAAGATTACTCTTAATACTCAAACTTTTGTAGGATCGCTATACTCTAAACCTGGGTATTTTCCTTCATTCACACCTTAAATCTCTCTATTTTTTTTTTTTTTTTGCTTTTATTTTCTTTCTCATGCTAAAAACTAAACTCGTTTTGTGCAGCGCAAACTCGGCTAAGGGACTCATAAAAGTGTTGAAGAACTCAGCATTAGTTTATGAAATTACATCAATTTTATCCAGTAAATTTGTTGAATTGATGAGCGATCGTATCGCATCAAATGTTATCTTGCAGTGTCTTGGTATCCTTAACGCTAGTCAAAATCAAGTAAGTGTAACTCTAGTACTCTATATTTGAATATAACGTAATAAGGTTAGTTTGATATGTACTACCATAGTTTTATCAGGTAATTAATTACTTGTGTTTATATCAATTATTGTAGATATTATATGAAGAAACCATAAAGAACTGCCTCAGACTAACCACATATGTAAAGGGATGCTTCGCTTTGAACAAAAGCATCGACGTTATAAGAGACCTACACAGAACTCGACTCCTTGAAATAATCTCTACTCATGCAGTTTTTCTTTCTCAAGATCCTTCAGGGTTTGTATATATATAACAGTATAACTTTATTTAAACCCAACAATTAACATTGCACAGCTACATTTTTTGTTTAACATAATAGGCCTTTTCTATGGCCTCCAACACTTATATGGGAGAGATTTCTCCATCGTAACAAGTTGAAAGAGTGGCGCAATTCTCTTATATTGAGTTGTAACAATTATCATTTTGGGAATCAAAAGTCATTTTTAAGCATATGGCAATAAACGGCTATCATGCACTGCTCCATACAAATATTCATGCATGAACATATGTGCCTATAAAAAAAATGACAAATATAATGTTTCACGGCAATATTATTCACATCTTAAAAAAACAGTCGGTTACGATGGAATGACTGATTATTGATAGTAAAAATGATAGATATGCATATTATTATTTATATTAAAAACGACAGACGTTTATTAATATGCCTTTCAATACTATTCATATATTGTCATATGCTTAGAAATAGATTCTAATTTTCAAAATAGTAACTGTTGTAACTCAATACAAGAGAATTACACTAGCCCTTCAACCGGTTACGATAACACATAGGAGATAGGTTCATCATTTACAAAGTGGGGGACTACAGCCAAGTCCAACATAATATTGGATATTAATTTGTGTTAATAAATTTGAATTGTATTTCCGGAACTATGTTCTACAACGCGTTTTGAAACTGAGACACCTGATTTTCACTAGCATGGTATGCTCAACATTAAAAGGTAACTACGTGAATCTCTCTAAACAGAAATCTGCAAGCCACGTCATAGAGAAATGCCTCATGACTTTTGGAACGAAAGACGTACTTGAAGAGTTGGTTAGTTTTGACAAGCTCTGGCAAATTGCTGGTGACCAATATGGAAATTACGTCATAAAAAGAGCTCTACAAATAGGCAAGGTACATATTATATATACACATATGTATATATATATATATATTTGGATGAGTTTTATTTATTGTTTAACTGTTAGATTAATTAGTCAGTCTTTATTTAATTAATCTCTAACTAGTGTTGCGATTATTCTCTATGTATCTGCAGAGCACAAATAGTCGTTTCTACCAAGAGCTCCTGGAGCGGCTCGAGCAAGACAAGGACAAATTCAGAACTAGTTATGGAATGAATGTCTACAACATGGTCGTCACTGGTGTAATCTAAATGGGGACATATGAGATGTCTTACCTGTTTTTTAGGATTACGTTGATGATTTTTGGGTGTTTATTATGCACATTTCTTTGTTAGGATCTGCCAATAAATTTTGTATATTTAAAATCGGATTTATAATAAGCTCTCCTTTTAATTGTCATATATAAATACAAAGTCAAAACCATTGAATAGAGATGAACGTTATGACTCCAAGTAATTGCATGAACTATCTTTTCTTTTTGTTAATATATATAACAATCGATGATTAAGTTCCCATTTGATTTATCTATAAAACATTTAAATTATAAGACAAACCTAACGAAGGGAATATATCCTACAAAGAGTGTTATTGGATTGTCGCGGTATATTAGGTAATGTTCTCTACTTTTTAAGGGTACTAAGAAAAAATTACATTAATAAAACACAGAGTTATAGATTGTAATTTTCCTTGTTTAAATTGTCATCTTACTTATCTTTATTTCGTTTATTCCTTAATTTCTATGTCGTTTTCATGTCCCCCTTTTTTTTTCCCTATTTGTCTAGTTTATCAATTTTTATGTCAGTTATAACTTCTAATTTGTCGATTTCTTAAGTTTCTTTATCATATCATATTTAGCGTTATTATCGTTTATCGATCTTTATTTCTTCTTACATTAGTCGTCCATTAATTTGTTTTCGGGTTTTGCTCGGTTTTGTAAAGTCAAAAATCTCTGTCTTCGTCGTTTCTCATGCTATGTCGTTTTTCAATTATTGTCGCTTAATTCTTTCTATGCCGTTTATAAAGCTTTGCCTTCTAGTGGCTGTCGTCCCCACACAGCAATCTCTATTCGCATCATTGTAGTTTTCTGTTTAGTGTCATCGTTTTCAATTTCATGTCATTTATTTGTGCATGTGCCGTTGCAGAAATTCAATGTCGTTTTTATTAGTTGTCGTTTATTAACCTTTATGTCGTTTTCGCGTTGGCATCGGGTTGATCTCATCCCAGGTCTTAAATTTCACCAAATTAACCGGTTTAGAACTTTCATTAGTGAACTGCTAGTACAAAGGCTATTTTATTTATTTTTGCTAGTTAAAGGCTAATTATTTGCATTAAGATTTTGCGATTTATCCAACCCCCACCCTCCAACTGTCCAACTACTGTATTTATTTTTGCTACTCAAACTACTGTAGTTATTAATTGGCTGTCGTTTAGTCCCACTTGCTAATGTCCACCTAGCCAAAAACAGTCACTTTTTCCATAAATACAAAGAAAAGATAGCACCTGCGGGTAGTAAATCCGATGTGAACGAATCCGCCCCATAAGTAATAGCACGACACGAACCAAATGCCCATCGTTGGGGCAAGACAGCAATGAATAGTTCGCTCAAAGGCTCGATAAGGCCTATCTTTGGGCATTAAAACAAGAGTTTTTGGGGTCTATATCCCCGATATAGTTTCAAGAGCCCTCAGTATATAGACACTTTGAAGCAAACAATCCATCACAACTTTCAAATGATTATTAAGCCTCCTTATTACTACTAGTGGCATTTCTTTAAGAACGCATTCCTCTTTTTTTAGACATGACATAGTCATATAGTCTTGTGTCCAATCCTATCAGATTTCGTTATTTTACGAGAGGTGAATTCTACTTCCCTGCCGCGAGGGCTTCTACCAGCTCTGATTGAGCCACCCCTATATGAGAAGGACTCAAAAGGCTGTCCTTTTTGTGATACACACTTTCCTTGAAGCTTGCCAAGTAGCAACTGATGTGCACTCTTTGTTCTTATCATACTTGTGCACTACTTGTAATACCAAAGAACTGCTCTTTTTTTTTTTTTTTTTTTTTTTTTTTTTTTTTTTTTTTTTTTTTTTTTACCAATACGACAGTGATTCAATTGCTGATTAGCATAAATTTCTCAAATTCAAACTTGGCACCTCCGAAGTGTCAAATTACGTCTGCTCATGCTGTTATGAGATAAGGGTTAATACATAGTAATCTCAGCTTTCAATTGATGGCTAATTATGCCACGTGATATGCTATACTTGCCGCAAGTCAATACTTCTAAATTAGTCCACATGAGAAAAGAAATAAGAGAAAGGAGACAATTACTCCTTAAAAATATATAAGTGAGATTTTATTCCTTGATTAATAATATTTTTAGTTAAATTATTATACTAGTAAAAGAGTATTAATCAATAATGAGAAGTAAAAATCTAGATATGTGCACTCTTAAAGTTAAATTCTAAAATTTTCTCAAAGAAAAAAAAATATAATTGGAGAAATAAGGAAACTTGTCAAAATTGAAACACTCATCTATACATTTTTAACCGGGACTTTCAAGCTCAATGTTCAACTTTAAAATAGAGATGTCAATTGAGTTGGGCCACCCATAAAGCATAATAGCACAACACGAAAATTTTTGAGCCAGAAACGGCACAGTAGGAGATTATAATGGGTTGGGTTAAGCATGGCGCGAGGTGGTGGGTCGTGTTGGGCTCATAGTTTTTGGCACGTGGGCTTGACACGACAACAAGCACGGGCCCATTGAATACGATGGACAGGCATGATAAATATAAATTTTTTTATTAATAATTTTTCGTTATTATTACATATCTCTAAACAAATATAAAAATTGTAGTTACAAATATTTTTTGGTTAGCATTAATTTGTTATCCCTTATTAATTTAAATATAAAAATTATCCCTTATTAATTTGTTATCCCTTATTACATATCTCTAAACAAATATAAAAATTATTGTTACAAATAATTTTTCGTTAGCATTAATTTGTTATCCCTTATTAATTTAAATAAAATAAAAAATTTATTTATAAATTAGTACTTACGGTAATGATGGCATCGAATTTTTTTTTTATACTTAGTAATAGCATATGAAATTATATTTTTATTTGAATTATGTTTTATCTGAAAATTGTTAAAAAAATAATTTTAAAGGCAAAGATCCATTGTGCTAAGCACGATAAAGGCACGAGCACGAGCATGAATAGACCTGGGCCTATGGGCCAAGCTGGGCTCATAGGCCAGGTTGGGCATATGATTTAAATATTAGGTCGGCACGAGCACGAGCACAAAGTTTCAATAGGCCAGGCTAAGCACAGCACAGAGCACACATGAGCCTAAATGATTATGGACACGGCACGGCACGATTGACATCTCTTATCGCTAGACATACAATTAAGACTTTTTATCCCAACTGCTGTAGATTTAGACACCCTGCTAGAATTGTTTTCTATTGAAATATTTTTGTTTGATTTGAGATACAAGATTCTGAAACTTGGTTGTTGATAATGCTTATTGCTTTCTTACAACCAAGAATATGGAAACCAAAACAAATCACGTAGCCAGCTAGCTATAAATTATGCAAGAACTACAGTCCATTTCTAGCTAATTGTTTAGGTAAAAACACATCCCCAAAAAAAAAAAAAAAACCATAGAAAACATAAAATACAGGACAAATCCCGAGATACATACATACATATATATATATATATATGTGATCCATATTCAATTAGCAAATTTTGGAAGATAATACCTTCTCGATGACAAGCCATATTTCAGGTCATGAGAAGCCTTGTTATGGCACTTGAAGGAGGTAGTAGGATTGACTTGCAAGAACAAGTAGTTCCCAGCAAAGAGATCGCCAAGATGAGACTGGCTTTGCTTTAGTCTCTTAACGACACTTGCGAAAGAAACTCTAATGGAAGACACCAACTTGGTTTTCCTCCTTAGTAACCTTGTTATGCTTGGGATTTTGAGCTTGAATCTCCTCCTTATGGGCACTTTTCTAAACCTGTACCAAGTCCTTGACCTTGCCAAGGTCTTCTCATAATATTCCCTCAATTGGCATTCGTCAATATCATCAAGGTAGTGGCCACTTTCTTCTCTGAGTCGCTGGTAAGGAACCTTGACGCTTGAGGACATTTCAATGGCAGAAATGGGGTTGTGATTTTAGGAATGACAAGGGAAGAGAGAGAGAGAGAGAAAGAAGAGAAGTATGGAGAGAGAGAATAGAGAATCCTATGCTTGGTTATACACAGAGTGGTTGGTTTTCTTGTCGAACAACATAAATATATATGACCAAGTTGGTTAAGAGAACAGTTGTCAAGTGCAATAAATGTAACAAGTGAATCCATCCGGGATCACTGCCATCGTAGCAAAGTAGTCATGTTCTGATGATCTGTTTGTCTTTAAATTATAATTTGATAACACGTATTCGACCGAGACAAAAAGGGGTCTTAAAAAGGGTTGGTCTTATTTCTTTTTTCGGCAGGGAAAGGAAATATTTTGTATTTAATGCAATTCTTTTTCTAAGACTTTTGTGCCATTTGTTTCATATAATTTAAATTTTATCCCTAAATTATTATATAATTAGGAGGTGTTTATCTCTATTAAATTTAAGAAAGTTTTTGTGGACTCTAATGTCAATGACTAAAATTATCCCACAATCAAAGTTTAAGCAGTACTCTATCAAAAGAAAAATCTCCAGGACCAAAAATTATATAATAATCACAGTTCAAAGGACAAACAACGGTAATAGCCCTTCAGAACTTTTTTCCCCCCCTCGTGAACAAGTAAATAAAGTGGCTAGCGTTATTTGAGAAATAAATATATCGAGGTTTCTTTGGTAAAGTGGAAAGCGATTGACAACAGTCAAGCCTTGATGATGACCAATAATAATATAATCTACGTGTGTAGCTTTGAAACCTTTCATAAAGATTATTAAGAAACACGTCAACTATCTCACCAACGAAAAAAAAAATTAATGGGTTGGAGCTAAGAAAGTAAAATCATGCACCAAAACCATTAATTATGAACCTCCAGTTGGTCATGAAAGAAGCAATTGCATGTCACATGCACTTGTTAGTTTACCAATCTATCACAAAAACTTAAGCTATTAGAAAGTAGGCCAACAATAATTTTATACTTTAACACCCCCTCACATATGGGCGAATTAATTAGAAAGCTCAACACGTGAATATTTAAGCCCGAGATATATTAAAGACCCAACACGTGATGACAATTTAAATGAGGATAAAGAGTGCAATTACGGGAGTTTGAACTCAGGACCTCCCGTTCTGATATCATATTAGTTTACCAATCCATCCCAAAAGCTTAAGCTATTAGGAGGTGGGCCAAAAATAGTTTTATACTTTAACAGCACTATCCACGTAATTGGGATAATTTTTTTTTTTAAATTAACTATACTTGTAATTAATCCGTTCCCTAGAAACCCATCTTATTTGATCTCTCTACTCTTCCAACTATTTATTGTTCACTCGTTTTCTGTTTTGCAAGTGCAAGAATTAGGACTAGCCAGTGAGGACAGCAAAATATCTGAACCCATTTCCATTGACAAATCTGATAAAAAAATGGTCAGGTCAATCCTTAGTTCTCTGGCCGATCATAAATCCTCATTGTTCATCCGAAGGACCAATATAAATTGAGTGTAGTTCTCATAGTATGCAGACCTAACGCTGTTCAGTGAGACTGAGAGCTCTCACCTTTATAAACACAATTAATTTCAGGCAGTGACGGAGCCAGCTTAGGCTGAGTGGAGCAAGTATTTGGGAGAGTTCTCGCCATTATAAAGACGATTAATTTACTGAGAATTTTGTGGTACGATAGATTGGACACAATTTTAAACTATATAATTATATGACTAAATATAATCACGATTTAACGGGATTGGATTAAACAAAAAAAAACCGAGAGATTCGGAACTATACCCTACTAATAGAGCATTTTTTTTTTAATCCAAGTGCAAGATTCTCATCAAATTTAAAAGTTCATCTCAAATTTTTAATGACATGATTAATTAAGAAAAATCAATATTAGACACATTAATATATCACAATTAACATAATTTAACATGTTCAATTATGTTAGGTGTTTCATTAGTACTATGATAATGATGGCATGGAATTTTTTTTTATACTTACAAATAGCATATGAAATTATATTTTTATTTAAATTATTTTTTATTTGAAAATTGTTAAAAAAAAATAGTTTCAAATGACTCAATGGTTCAATGGGCTAGCCCAAAGATCCATTGTGCTAAGCATGATAAAGGCACGAGCACAAGCATGAATGGGCCTGGGCCTATGGGCCGAGCTGGGCCCATAGACCGGGTTGGGCATATGATTTTAAATATTGGGTTGGCACGAACACGAGCACGAAGTTTCAATAGGTCAGGCTAAACACAGCACAAAACACGCATGAATCTAACTGATTATGGACTGGACCGGCACGACACGACACGATTGACATCTCTAACTTTACAATGGGTGTAAAATTATCGCTAGACATACAATTAAGACTCTTTATCCCAACGGCTGTAGATTTAGACACCCTGCTAGAATTTTTTAAAATTGACTATACTTGTAATTAATCTGTTCCCTAGAAACCCATCTTATTTGATCTCTCTACTCTTCCAACTATTTATTGTTCACTCGTTTTCTGATTTGCAAGTGAAAGAATTAGGACTAGCCAGTGAGGAAAGCAAAATATCTGAACCCATTTCCACCGACAGATCTGATAAAAAAATGGTCAGATCAGTCCTTGGTTCTCTGGTCAATCATAAATCCTCATTCCTCAACCGAAGGACCAATATAAATTGAGTTTGGTTCTCATAGTATGCAGACCTAACGCTGTTCGGTGAGACTAAGAGATCTCGCCTTTATAAACACAATTAACTTCAGGCAGTGACGGAGTCATCTTACGCCGAGTAGAGCAAAGTATTTGGGAGAGCTCTCACCATTATAAAGACGATGAAGTTGCTGAGAATTTTGTGGTATGATAGATTGGACACAATTTTAAACTATATAATTATATATGACTAAAAATAATGACGATTTAACGGGATTGGATTAAACAAACAAAAAAACGAGAGATTCAGAACTATACCCTACTAATAGAGCATGTTTTTTTTTATCCAATTGCAAGATTCTCATCAAATTTAAAAGTTCATCTCAAATTTCTCATTGAAAAAAGACCCCACCTCTATGTGGCCATACCTCTGCCCACTAAGGTGACTAAGCTAAGCCAGACACGAAGAAAATGGATGCACATGGTCATCATGCAAAAACAAAATGGGGCCTCTCTACATTTTTTTTTTTTTTAATTCAAAGGCTCCCTGTATGGATAAATATTGGCAGGATTAGATATTGATAATTCCAGTTGGACCCCAAAATAATTCATCTATATGTGATTTCAAGCTCACCTTTTTCAGAACATATTAGGAAAAAAAAGATAAATACTCTCTTTACGTATATGAGTCTGATGATTCTGTACTCTTTACTCTTCATTAATATGTTTTTTTAATCAAAATAGTATTAATCAATAATAAGAGACTAAAATTCAGACTCGTGACGTAAATTAATAGCGCACAAGATTTAGCGTCTGAATTCAGCATATTATCAATTTCATTCATGACTTGCAAAAATACTCAACCATAGAACTAACAGATTGTCAACAACTACAAGCAAATGAGGTCAGGTATCCAAACCTACACGGTTACGCCATCGAATAAATAAACTTCGTTTGGCTACTGGTATAAGCAAAACATTTTTCACCAGCATCCTTACAAATAAATTTTATAAAACACGAATCCAATTACAAAAAATGTACAGAGGAAGTAACTTTATTTGCTAACACCATTTTCTTCTGCTAACATTCTTTCCCACATCCATGACGCAAGCTCGGAGGCAGCAACTAACTTACAGCCAGACCTAGCTAGTACTCATTTATAATCACATAACATATTAACGAATTTAAAAAAGAATGTTGGGGTAGGAAAGACGAAAACTACAAACCAAGGCGAGAAAGAAGCTGCTTAGTAAAGTTTTATTCTCGTATTGACAGGGCTTCGACATATTGGGCATGTCTCAAGGTCTCTTCCACATTCACAGCATGTCTGTCGCAAAAAAAGAGGATTTATGGGGAGGGTTTCACTATGTTAGCACTAGCTTCACATGTAATCTCCAAAATTAATCATAGAACATAAATGAAAACAGAATTACGTACCTGATGCCCACAACCGAAGGCCATGTCCTTTGGATTGCTTAGGCAGATGGGGCAAACCTGTTAAAGGCCACGCAAGATGTTAAACTCCATTCATAGGCGAACACACAAAATTACAATTATGAGGCCATAATAGCGTAATATTTGTACGTGTTTTAACCAACGTGAAATGTGACCGTTGACAGAAACAATTTCAAGCCTAATGAACAAATCCCTTCTTAAGGTATGCTAGGTTGGTTATCACCATCAAGTAATTCCAGTTATCAGTTATTATCGAAAGACTTTGCTACTATTAAAGAAATTAAGGCCAACCATGAATGATTGCTCGCAAATATTGAACAGAAAAACAAAAAATCCTGGAGCATAAATACACCAAATGGCCCACACCAAGCATAATACATGCTATTATAGCGGTGGGCACGTCTGAATCCTTCAAACCTAAAAGGTTGGCTTTTATGACAAGATAAGAAGAACTTGAATAAAATTTAAAAAAAAAATCCCAAAAATGTAACTTTCTTATTTAAAACAAAATAGTCAAGTTGGACTCTGGATTATCCTATTTCCCTTATTTTTCATCTCTAAGAGCTGTCTATAATAGAGAATTTGTAATAGAAATTTGTGGAAAGCAAGACTTATATTGATCCATCTAGAAGTTGAAAGTACCTGGTTATCATAGGTAGAAGTGGGAGCAGGTGGAGCTGAGCCGACAGAGGTGCTTTCTTCGTGATAAGCAGGAACACTTGGTACACTAGGCTTGAAACTAGTAAAATGAGAAGGTTTAGAGCTACTAAAAGATGACGCGCCATATGCAGGTGGAGGGAGAGGAACCCTATGGGGTGATTTTCCCTTTTGACTCCTGCTCGATAAAGTAGAGTGTTAAAATTGTTGGGATTTTTTTAATGAAGAAATCAAAAGTATTTATCAAGGAAAAACAGAGAGAGGTGCAGCCTGTACCCCAGTATGTTGAGCTCTATTGTTGCTTTATACTGAGAAGGAATTTCCATTAACGCTGATAGAGCAAATTCAGTCTCTTTTCGTGATGGGGCCACATTCTTTGACATTATTTCTGTGAAGTTCACAAACTAGAAAACAAAAAAAAGAAAAGGTAAGGTGTCTTTGTATTAAGCAATTGAGCTAATGATATACAAGAGTCACAAGCAAGCATAAGGCGAGATGCATTCATCAAAGCACTTACTTGGAAATTATCGAAAGCCCGAGCAGGGATATTGTCATCAAATTCCTTCATCATATCCCATGGTCCATCTCCAACTCCAACTAATATTATTGAAAGGGGGAAGTTACTGCAATGACAAAGCGCATTAGACAACCAATGCTAAAAAGAAAAAAGAGAGAAGATCACAACAAGGGGGGAAAAAAAATTCACCCACACTCACCTAGCTTCAACAATGGCATTGACAGTTTTTTGCTCCTGTGGGCTTAGCTTTCCACGCTCAGTATCAACACTTCTAGTCACCTTAGAAAATAATCATTTTACACAATACAAACAATTCAGGAGACTTGAGGATAAGACTCTAAAAAGGGCATCATTATGTAGAAGGGTTATTCTAACTAGTAGTTAAGATTAAAAATAAAATAATAATAAAAAAAGTTGATATCACTATCAGTATAGAACTGTTGGTGAAAATTTTTCCATCAATGCATATTGTAGAACTAGCATACTACGGGAAAAAACTCTGATATAATCGACATACACTGACTAATCCACTAGATCATGCCCAAGTGAAGACAAAATACCTGACCATCCGCAATTATCACTAGAACGTGGTACTGACCACCACTCTGCTCAACAATGGTCATGGCCATTTCGATTATCGGTGCAAATGAAGTGGGTCCTGATATAGAATGATAAGCATCGTATAAGAAAAAATTAGCTAAATATGGATAAGTATCTCAAACAACGACATGATAGTAAAGTCAAATCCAACCTGCAAGTCGTAGATGAGGAACAATCTCCCTGTAGCGACTCAAGACGTCCTCAAATCCATTGCAAAATCTCTCATCAGGATAAAAGCTGAAGACATCTTGATCATGTGTTGAAGCTGTCAAGGGATACAGGTACTGTTTATTATCCCAAATCAAACACACAAAAACCTTAAGAAGAACAGAAAGAGAAATGCTTTAAAGTACCATCTCCAAATCCAAGACAAGGAATTAAGTTATCTTCATCAAAAGCAGCCAAGGTTTTCCCAATAATGGATATTGCTTGTTCATAGGGATTCCGACTTTCTCCAATGTGATGTAAGCTTTTTCTGTTGAATGACTTTGCACCTATTTAAGAAACAAAAGTTCAGCGTGTCCCATTCAAAATGAAAAAAAATAATTTCACCCGTTTAAAAGAGTTTAAAGCTTTACCTGTCCACTCATTGCTCTTCGTAAAATCAATACCAACAATAAGATTGGAAGACTCAAGCCCTGCATTTGCAAGAGCTGCAGTCACCTACAAAGAAGTAAAACTACCATTAGAGTTTGTTTGATAGGAGGGAAAAGTGGAAGGGGGGAGAGGGGTGAGGGGATAAGTAAAAGGATTTTGGTACCCGTGATGATTTGGTAGGAGAAAAAAGAGAAGGGAATGAATTGATGCGGGATTTTAAATCCTTGAAAGCACCTCAATAATTTTGGAAAGATTCGAGGAGGGAATCCATTATCCATATCAAATTCAAAAAGATAAAGGCCCTCTCCTTCCTCTCTATTTTCCACATCATATGTCTTCTTTCATTACTATTTTCTCTCTTACCAAACGTATGCATGCCCACATGTATATCAACCCTTGCAATGGGAACTTTAAGACTAATTGTCACTTAGACGTTTTCACAAATTTTGGTCCACAATATTTGTACCTAAGACACATACCACCCCCACTACCCTTCCACTTGGTCAGATAATTTGTAAAGTTATAATCTGACAAAAGTCAATCCTAGTAAATAATCCCACAATTGTTAAAAGTTGCAAGATATTTTGTTAAATTTTATTGAAAATATTAAAATAAAAAAAAGCACCACATTCTAAAAGGGTCGAATATTCCTTCAAGCATTTCATGAGTATCATGAGAATTCCCGAAGTATATAGTCCTCAGACTATTGCCATAGCCAAGAAGAAAAAGGGGAACCATCAATCACAATCATACAACAAATATTGGCATATCATAATCACCTCGTCCAGGGAATTGTAATTATCAGCAATTCTTGAGTATCTCCTGTCCAACCCCCTCCTACCATCTGCGGCATGGCTGCCACGCTGGTCCTGCGATGGTGGCGAATCATGGTACTGCGAGGACCCATAGCCGTAAGATTGTTGGGGTGCAGACGAAAAAGATTGCTGGGGTGCATAGGGATATTGTTGGGGTGCATAACGATATTGTTGGTGAGGTGCATAGCTATGATGACTCTCTTGACCATGCGGATACTCACTCCACGAAGAAGCAGAAGAACTCGCACGACGGGACGAATTCCTCCTCCAACTATCCTCCCTTGAACTACTTCCACCCATCAAAACTCAATTCTCTTCACAAAAACACAATTCTAAACACAAAATCCCTCTTCAGCAAAAAAAAAAAAAGGAAAAGAAAAACACAAAAACCACTTCCTCTGTTTCTCAAATCAACCAAATCAATGCAAATCGATGCGTACAAAACAAACACCAAGAACCCAATGGTATGAATATGCTCTGAAATATATGTGAAGTTACCAATAAAAAGATTGTTTCTTTTTTTGGCTTAGACCAAAGAAGTGGCTTCAAACACGACTCATTCCCGTAACCGCCTCAAAAGATAAGAAGACTCGGCTAAGTTTCCCCCAATATATGCAAATTTCAAACAAGAGAAAGATAAGTCTTTTTTTATAAGCTTCTGCCAATAAAGACTCAGCAATATATACATAATTAAATACCAAATTTGCCAAATGGCTACAAAAACAGCCGAAATGGACTGTGAAAGTGTGAAACACAAGGAAAAAAGATAAAGAAATCGGAGATTTATTTGTGAGAAACTGCGACAGAAAAACGGAAAATCGCAGGAACTCGCGAACAAACCCTAGAGAGATCATTAGAACAGCCATGAATCCCAAATTGACAGCAAATTACAACCCGAACGACTGATTTTCGCGCCAAAGAAACCGCATTTTTTTTCAAAGATCTGAACTTGTAGGACCCATTAATGACCAAACCAAGAACTTTCCACAATCAAAAAAAAAAAATTTTACTGGATAGAATATGAAACCGGAAAAGTCAAACAACGGCTACGTATTTCAAAGTAAACAAAAACAACAAAAAAAATAAAAATAAAAAAGATTGAAAGAAAGTAAATTATTGAGTAGTGAGAGCGTACCTCTGAGTTACGACTTACGAGGATAGTTCATGAAACATCGTCGTCTCCAATTTGGTACTATCAAACTAGTTTCGCTTACAAAGCGACTTTTGCCTTTTGTTTTGTGGATCTAATATTTTTAAATTAAATCATGATATTGAATTCTTTTTCTTTGTTTTTATAAAGTGCCTAGACTTTATTTGTTTCCTTTTTCTTTTTCATTCAAAGAAAGTAGGGTGACTTCGCCACATGGATTGGTGCCTAACAAACGTGCAATCATTTCTTTGGCGTCCTTTTTCAGAGGCATCAAAATATACTTCGTGCAAGGGAAAATAAAAAGTGTGTTTAAAATTTATTTTAAAATAATTTTATTTTTTATATGAAAATAGAAATGAAAATATTTTTAATTTTAAACAGAAATTTTTTTTAAAAATATATTTTGTTGTTTTATTAAGAGATTATTTTTACTATAAAAAAACTCACTAATGTCTCTCTTTGTGCTCGAGAGAGGAGAAAATAAAAACAAAAAATGAAAAATAACTAAAAGACGTTTTTCATTTCTCTCTCATTTTACACTAAATTAAAAAACTATTTTCATTTCTTTTTTTGTCTTTAATTGTGTCAAACGTCGTTTTAAAATCGTTTTCATTTTCTTTTTAAAACTTAAAAAATAAAAATAAGAATAATTCTAAACACGATAAAAATAATAGAGTTGCTGAGTTTTTCTATAGGCTTTCTTATCAGTGTCAATTTTTAATTGATAAATTAAGTTAAAATTATATTAAATTAAAAAGTATATAAAATAAATAACTTTTAATACAGATAAAATAAAAACGACCGGCAATTTTTTTTTTTTTTCAAAGCTCTCATAAAATAAATAAAAGAATGATTAAGAAAGAACACGCTTGGGATTAATTTGGGTTCACGTTACTTTAACTTTTGGGACCACTAAAATTGAATATGCGTTACAAGATCCATTCATATATGTTTGTATTTGTATGGATAAAGCCATTTATTATGGTCTGATCCTCTCTTGTTTGGCACTTTGGTTGTATATGTGTTGCTATCCACCGTCACCCATCAATTTGTTTTTTGTTTTGTCTTTTGTTTTTGCCCCCAATTCTCGTGCAAAACGACGGTTAATAATTGAGCAGGGTGTGCATTATTGTTATATATATTAATATATTTTTTTGAATTTAGATGTGTAATTTAGTGTGGAATTACCGTTTAATTACTACTAAACATTGCGTTATATAATATTTTCAAGGGATGAATTAATATTTTATGATTTGATTGCTTTTTAATATTTTGAGATTTCCCTTATACCACGAACAACTTTTTAATGGTGGTTTTGCTGATTTTGCGAGATTCTGCCTAAACTAGCTTATAAATGCAAAAATATATATATATACACGATATATACATGTGTGTGTATATATTTTGTTTTGAGTTGAAGCAAATAGAGAGTTTCTTTAAGTCTCTTTTATTTTATCAATTTGAATTTAAAATTTAAGTTTTTTTACAGTAAAAAACTCTCAGAAACAGTCACATCTAATTTTTTTGTTATAATAAAAAATTTTCACATAAAATCACATCTCAATTCAAATTAAAAACTCAAATCAAAAAGTAAACGAGCTCTTAACAAAGGAGATTCATAGACCCTGGATCAAGACTATACTGTGTAGCACGTAAGTAGTAGTTACGTAGGTTGTTGATTTTTGTTTGTCGTTTGTAGACAGTATTATTATTTGGATTAATTAACTCGGATTCCTTTAATTTTCTTTTTAATATATTATTTAAATATCAATTTGATTTAAGAATTATAATAATTGAGCACCTAGTATTTATTTTTGTGCTTCAAAAAAAGAGATTTGTTTTCATATTCTGTTGCCCGGAAAAGTCTCTTGCTTTTTTCTTTTCTATTGTTTGTTTTTCCTTTTTTTTTTAAACTCCCCAAATTCTCCAATGAATGATTAAATGCCAAGAAAAGAGCAAACGCCGTTTAAGACTTTTTGCTTATTAGTCACGTGAATTGTGGAAAGGGAAACGCGGTTTAATCTTGATGTTATATATAGTCACGTGAATAGTCTTTGCCTTGGTCCCTTACCCCGTGACCATGACTTGAGCCACGCCACAAAGCCTGGATCGGATTCCCAACAAATCAGCACAATATTCCAAAGTGGAATTACAATGTCTCATTCATTTCACTGATTTAAATTTTATTACAGTAAAAAATTAAAAAAAATAATCACATTTAAATTTTTTATTATAATAAAAAAATTTCACATAAAATCACATATTAACTCAAATTAAAAACTCATATCAGTAAATTAAACGAAACTAATAACTATTCCAAAACCACGCACTCTGCCACCAAGAGTTTTATAGTTGGATGGAGCTCTGAAAAACCTCATGATTCCCGTGACTTAAAAGTCTTCACAATTAATGTCCAATTAGAAACGACATCTAATTTTTCACATTTTTAATCACATGACGCCCACGTAAGTGAGACTTAGGGTAATAAAAGTTATTTCTCAATCTTTGGAGGATTCCCGTGACTTAAAAGTCTTCACAATTAATGTCCAATTAGAAACGACATCTAATTTTTCACATTTTTAATCACATGACGCCCACGTAAGTGAGACTTAGGGTAATAAAAGTTATTTCTCAATCTTTGGAGTGTCTCAACAGAAAAATAACCTTTAAAAATTAAGAATTGTTTATCATAACTTATTATATTCAAGCACATTAATGACATTGATATCAATATAATCGAATAAATTATGTGAGAAATTACATTCATTATCCTCAACAGATGTTCACGTGAGTGCCGCGTGATTAGATTCATTAAAAAAACAGAAGTCGTTTTCGATTGGGTCCTAATTGAAAAGATTTTTTAAGTTAAAGGGATCAATTATCAAAAAGAACATAATAAGAATTAAATTGTCAAATTTAAAAAGTTAATGGAGTGTTTATAAAAAAAACTATTTATATATATATATATAAAATATAGTTCGGGTTGGCGAATTATACATAATGAAAAATATTCAATCCGTAATCTAGTCTGATATTGTGGATTAGAAAAATCTCAATCAATTACTAATCTAAGAGCACATTTGGTTCATGCGTTTAAACTAGTGATTCTTAATTTTTACATTTGAAATTCAAATTTTTATAAATAAAAAAAAACACTAACAGAAATACAGAATCAAAACTATAGGTTAAAATACATAAGACAAACGAGTCCTTAACTCTTTCAATCTAATCCAATTCACAGTAATTGATTGGATTATGCGGATGGGATGAACATCTATAGGGGTGTAATTCAACCGGGTAAGCTCGGGTTGGGCCGAGCCGCACAGTGTGGATTGAGAAAATTTTGGGCCGCAACATCTTCTTAAGCCTACAAACTCGTATCCCGTTGGGTGACCTCGGGTAGGCTTGGGTTACTCAGATTGGTCAGCTTGGGCCTAGACATTGGGCCTGTGTCCAAAAACAACATCTGAAACATATTTGCACCCTCAATTTCCTCTCTCTCCTGTCCGGTAAGTAGATCACAGGGAACTTTTACCTTGTTTAATCGTTTAGCCACCTCCCAAGCCAACAATCTCAAAGGAGCACAATACATTCCTGTAAAAAAGCAAAATAAGCAAACAATCTTACTAGTTTTTTTTCGCATCATTACTCTCCCTTCCGTTTATCAAAACCAACTCCATTGTTATGTATTAAACTACCGGAAGCAATTGACTCAAGTCTCTTCAGAGCATGGTGAGTTTTGCCACTATTTTTGGGACCCATGTGCAAGAAAATCTTGCATTGCTTCCTTCGAGCATTTTGAGTAGTGAGAGAGAAAAAGGGTGAGCCTGAGAGCCTTTGGCTCTCCTTCTAAGAAGAAACGACGAGGGAGTAAGGATGTCGAGGGAGTAGGGACGGCGAGGCCAACAGAGAGAGAGACCGAGAAGTGAGAGAGACGTAGAGAGAGGCTGAGGACTTGGAGAGATGCTAATGGTGCGAGATAGAGAGGTGAGCGTGAGATATCACTGAGTCAATGGCATTTAGAGTTTTTTTCTCATTGATCTCACCCGACCAGGTCGGGGAGTATCGGGCCAAAGAAAGCCCGCCCCACGGCCCAACCCGTAATGTGTGGGTTGGGTTTATTTGAATATGAAAAATTAAAACACACACACACACACACAAAATTCGAGTAGGATTAGGTTAGGTTCGACAGGTTAGTCGGCTCAAATTCTTACACCCTAAACATCTATATAGAAAAGATGCATCAAAAGGGTATTTTTGGCATACAACAGATTCAAGGGCGACCAAAAAACACGTCCAGATTCTAACGGGTGTAAGCTTAAGAAAAATATCCATGACCGTACATGATTTGTCCCTCATTTCCATCGCGCGAAGAGCCAAATGTGGCGCCTCTAAACACTCTCCTCTCTCTCTATCGCTCGCTCTTCTCTCTCTCACTAATCCACTCCCACACCAGATCGGACAGTAGGGTTTTAAGCTTCTTTCCTGGTTCTGAAAGATTCATAGAAATACGGGTCGGAATCGGATCGGTGAGTGACTCAGTGTCAAAGAAGAAGAAGAAGAGATGAAGCACAAGAACGAGCACAAAAGCAATTCCGCCGGTGCTAAGGAAGTGAAGTGCTTCTTGGTCGCCCTGATTGCGTGCCTGGGATTGACCTGTTTGTACTACGGCTCGTCATTTGCTCCGAGCACCCGGAGATCTGACGACGGAGCATCTGCCTCCGATGGATCCGACCCGGTGCTCGACGGGTTCGTCCGCCACAGGGATTTCGACGATTTGCATGAGGATCAGGACCGCAATCCCGAGGTTCCCAAAAGCATACCTGTACGTAACGCATTGTTTGTAAATGTTGTTTTATTTTAGTGAAAAGTTGTAATCTTGGCTAACGACACTAACGAATTGTAGAAAGAAAAATCTGTTTTGAATCAGTAATTAATAATAATAATAATAATTATTATTATTATTATTTTTCCTGCTGTCAAAACAGATTTTTCTTTCTACAATTCGTTAGTGTCGTTAGCCAAGATTACAACTTTTCACTAAAATAAAACAACATTTACAAACAATGCGTTACGTACAGGTATGCTTTTGGGAACCTCGGGATTGCGGTCCTGATCCTCATGCAAATCGTCGAAATCCCTGTGGCGGACGAACCCGTCGAGCACCGGGTCGGATCCATCGGAGGCAGATGCTCCGTCGTCAGATCTCCGGGTGCTCGGAGCAAATGACGAGCCGTAGTACAAACAGGTCAATCCCAGGCACGCAATCAGGGCGACCTGCTGAATTCTTAGTATTATTTTTTGTTTTAGAGAATTTCAAGAAATTGAGTGATTTGTTAGTAAATTTGAGGTTTTAATAAAGCGGTTGCTCCGGATGGAATTAGTTGAATTATATTGCATGGATTGGGCAGAGTTCAAGTTGAAAAAAAGGATTTTTTAAAGAAGATATTTAACTTGTTCCTTACGGGCAATCGAACCTTTTTTAGTCTTAACTGTTTAAGTGTCGTCAGTCTGTTGTTCATATAATTTAACGCACACTAAAGGAATGTATTTATTGAACCTTTTGCTACTTATATATGTTATTTCGCTAAAGGGGTTGTTGGCTTTGTTCTTTTTGGCAGATATGTGATATAAAACTTTCAGAGTTGATACCTTGTTTAGATAGAAACCTTATTTACCAAATGAGACTGAAGCCCAACGTGGCGTTGATGGAGCATTATGAACGGCATTGCCCGCCCCCGAAGCGTCGCTATAATTGCTTGATACCACCTCCAATTGGTTACAAGGTTGGTTGCGGTTGCTTCTTATGTGAAACTTTGTTTTAGGTTTGCCTTGGTTAGTTTTGATTCGGGAAAAAAATTATTGCTAGAATTTCAGATACCCATAAGGTGGCCAGCAAGCAGAGATGAAGTGTGGAAGGCCAACATCCCCCACACGCATCTTGCACAGGAGAAATCAGATCAGAATTGGATGGTTGTGAATGGGGACAAGATAAATTTTCCTGGTGGAGGGACGCATTTCCACTATGGAGCTGATAAATATATTGCTGCTCTTGCTCGTGTAAATTCTTTTACCTGATTCTCATCTCTGTGTCCCCATTTTTCTGACCTTTTTTTGGAATAAATATGAAAAAAATAATATATCTGGATGAGAAAAACTTTTGAGACAACTGGCTTCTGAAATATTATGTCTTTCCTACGTTTTTCTCACTTGTCAACAAGTAATGCTCCATATTATTACTGAGCCTTACTTGTTTTATTTTGAATTCCTATTGTTTATATAGATGCTTAAATTCCCTGGTGAAAGACTCAATAATAATGGAAATATCAGAAATGTTTTGGATGTGGGCTGTGGAGTTGCAAGTTTTGGAGCCTATCTACTTCCCCACGACATTATAGCTATGTCCCTTGCACCTAATGATGTACACGAGAATCAAATACAATTTGCACTAGAGAGGGGGATTCCAGCAACTCTAGGAATCTTGGCCACAAAAAGGCTTCCTTATCCAAGCAGATCGTTTGAACTGGCTCATTGTTCACGGTGCCGTATTGATTGGCTTCAAAGAGGGGGGATTCTCTTATTAGAACTTGATAGGTTGCTTAGACCAGGAGGCTATTTTGTGTATAGCTCTCCTGAAGCATATGCAAGTGATCCTGAAAACCGGAGGATTTGGACTGCTATGTCCGATCTTTTGAAGCGGATGTGCTGGAGAGTTGCTGCAAAGAAAGACCAGAGTGTTATATGGGCAAAGCCACTTTCAAATAGTTGTTACTTGAAGAGAGATCCTGAAACTTACCCCCCTCTTTGTAGTACTGATGATGATCCAGATGCAACTTGGAATGTGAGCATGAGGTCTTGTATTTCTCGGTACTCTGCAAGTAAGCGGCAATCTTATGATTTCCATTTGTTAATAATCAAATTTGTTGTTAATTTTTCGATGAACTATCTTTTTTGGTTATGCATGAAATTATTGCCTTTGTTAAATATGTATTATGTACATGTCACAACTCCGTAGTTATAAACAAGTATATGTGACAATTTACTATGAGGCGAGTTCTGGTTTGTTCAACATGAGGGGAATAATCCATTACCTCTATTAATAGAAGTTATCTCTGAGATTGGGATATATATATATATACATACATACATACATACATACATACATACATATATATATATATATATATATATATATATATATAATGTTTCTAGCGTGTTTGCCTCCAAAAGAAAGGAAAAAAAAAAGAAAAGAATCTAAAGCAATTAGATGCAGAAGTAGGAGTTACACTTTTTGGTTCTGTGTTCATGTCATTAAATATCAAGATCCAGATGAATTTGGAGCACTGTAACTTTTCTTTGCGTGGGCTTCTTGGTTTTTCCAACTTATACTCTAATGGGAGCATGACGTTGTCCTCATTTTGTCTGGAAAGTGCTAGTCAGACATTATTTTTCCCTGTTCAGTTTGTTGAAGCGTATTATCTTTGGTTAACTTGATGCTGGAGCTGGATTTACTTTTTGAACTTTCTTTTGCTGCTTAAATTGTGAAACAGGGATGCACAAGGATAAAGGTAGTGGACTAGTTGCTTGGCCTCAGAGGCTTTTTACAGCACCTCCTCGGCTGGAAGATATTGGTGTTAGTCGCGAGGAATTCATGGAAGACACTGTAAGTTTTTTGAAATTTGCATTTTTTTTAAACCTCTTCCTCTTCTTTCTGTATGTTAACTGCTTGAGTTTTTCATTTGGTCTAGAGGATATGGCATTTTCGAGGTATTGAGTACTGGAAGCAAATGAAGTCCGTGGTACAGAAAAACTCTATCAGAAATGTTATGGATATGAACTCAAACCTTGGTGGGTTTGCTGCTGGCTTACGTGATAGAGATGTCTGGGTGATGAATGTTGCCCCTGTCCATGCGTCTGCAAAAGTGAAGATTATATATGACCGAGGCTTGATTGGAACTGTACATGACTGGTATGAATTTCCTCCCTCCCCCCCCTTAAAAAATGACTGGTATGAAACTTTATTTGCACTTGTGTTAAGTGTCAAGCACGAAAGTTAATCATGTTAGGTCCAAAAAATAGAACCTGACAAATGTTGGAATCTGTTATTGGGACGATCTCATTCACATTTCGGGACTATGAAATGAACTTGCTGTATCCCTCATAAAACTTGTCTTGTATCCTACCCTGAGGGTTAAGTTTTATGTCTCTAGTTGTTTTGATGAGAAGGAGATATAGATTTCCTTAAATTAATGCATTTTGTGCTAGGAGTGTTCATCGAATATGCCAATCCGACCAATCCGCATAATCCAATCTGTTAATGCGATTGGATTGAAAGAATTTTGGATTAGTGATGGATTGAGATTTTCCCAATTTGCAATAACAGATTGGATTGTGGATTGAGCATTTCTCAATCCGCATAATCCACCAATCCGCACTATATATATTATATATTTTTCTATATATGTTTAAATAACATATGTAACAGATTTTTTTTTTTTCAATTACATAATGTAATATAATTTAAGTATATGTGTAATTATGTATGGAATCTCAATACTATTTTAATTTTATGTTATGTTATGTTTGTGTTTAATTTTGTTATCAATTTTATGAGAATATTGGAAAAAGAGATGGACAAGAGTCAAGGTCCAAAAAGCAGCCTAATCCGTGAATCCGCATAATTCAATTCGTAGAATCCGTTGCGGGTTGGATTGGATTGGGGGTCTAAAGGATTGGTAACGGATTGAGATTTTTTCAATCCACAGTAACGGAGTGGATTTTGGATTGATCCCCAATCCGCACAATCCGATCCGCGAATACCCCTAGTTTGCGCTTTATTTTTTTGGTAACTAACCTTTACGTTAGTTAATTTTCTTAAGCTGACAAGTAAGCATAACTTTTTTTTTTCTTTGCTGCTATTTTTCTTGTCCCGGAGATCTGATTATAAATTTATATTCACATGTGTACTTAACAGGTGTGAATCATTTTCCACATACCCACGTACCTATGATATGCTGCATGCATGGGCAGTATTTTCAGATATTGATGAGCGTGGATGTGGCATGGAGGATTTATTAATAGAAATGGATCGGATCCTGCGACCAGATGGATTCGTCATCATAAGAGATAAACCCTCAATTATAAACTATATTCGAAAATTTATTACTGCATTAAGGTGGGATGGTTGGTTATCTGAAGTAGAACCAACAGTTGATGCTCTTTCATCAGGTGAAGAAAGAGTTTTGATTGCTAGGAAGAAGTTGTGGGATGAGGGGCTGGCGCTAGTGTGAATTTGCTTTGGTTCTCAGGTATACCATATTGGGCCAAATTTCTTCGGTTTTAAGATATTTCATACTTGTGCACAAGTTAAAGTCATCCGTGGGATCCTAAAATTTAAAAACTCACTAGTCTCTTAGAAATTTTCTAAATTTGTTTACGTTTCACTTTTGAGATCAACCAGAACTAATACAACGCACCTCATCCCATCAGAACTCCGAAGTTAAGTGTGCTTGAGAGAGTGGTACTGAGATGGGCGACTTTGTTACTTGTAGTTGTATGCGGAATAATTATACCGCTTAAATTTTCTGCTTTGGCTTGTGTTTCTCTGTCTTCTAGGCATCTGCTGCTCTTAGCACTCCATCTACCTAGAAGAGAATATCTGGACAAAATGAAGCCTGAGCATGTCCTGTTAGCTTCCTCCATATGAGACAATACAACATACAGAGATTCAGAGGCAATCATTTTGCGGTATCTGCCAACTACAAGATGCTGCTGTATACATTAATAACCATTAAATCATATAGCTTACCTTATAACTGGGGTCCTGGGGATTTTTCTTTCATATTTTTTTGGGGGGACCTATGGGCTGAATTGTTTTGTAATTAATATAAGTAAAAAGTAATCGGCAATTGTTTGATAAATTTCAACTAGTCTTGTATTAACATCTTTCAACGCCTGAATTATAGTTATTAGCATTCTCTGGCCTAAACATGAGGTCATTATCTTAGACGATAGCCTGTCCCAAATAAGTGTTCAGGTTATTTCTGTGATATCAACTGATAGTGATTTGGTATATTACAGGATGCAAATATAATTATTAAACTCATAGGCTGTGGCTGCTGTAATTGTGAATTGAGTTATCCCTCTCGTGTGCATGTATAAAGCATCCAGGCATAAAATGCTTTGGTATATATATATATATTATCAGATTGATGCATCTTTTCATATGAAATGAAAGAACTAATTTCACACTTAAGTGTACATAAGAAACGCACGCCTAAACTAGGAAAATACTACATCGAGAAAATCTTCTGTTCCTGATCCAAAATTGTATCACTCTTTGGGTACTGAACGAGCTATGGACTAAATGAGTACCATTACACGCCATAGTAACAGAGGTTGGTTATAGATGAGAACTCCAAGCACCAAAGCCAAGTTCAACAGCAAGGGTCAAGACTCGGTATTCTTTTTAATCTTCTTCTTTCTTGAGGCAAAGCTGCTTGGTCCGATTATGATAGACATTCTTTTGGTTCTGCAAAGCATAAGAACAGGTAAGTGGACAAGGGAAATAGAATATCCTGTGCCAACTAATATAAACCCAAAATCCATACTGAAGGCCTACTACTAATGCAACACACTATAATGGAGAAGCAGCATACCGTGTTGAAAGCTCGTCCGACTCCTCACCACCATTTTCAACTGCAGCATCTGGAGTACAAAATTACCATAAAATGCATGGCAGGATTAAATACAGGATTTAATATGCCACATTCAAAAGGAACTTGGATAAATGCTATATTTTTGAACCAGTTTTTGACACATACAACACAAGTAAAACAATATAACCTCCAAAATCATGCAGATCAAAGTACTGCATTTTTGCTAATTTAGAGATGTTTGTTTTCTGTATTCATCACTGATTCTGAATCATAGTTCATGGTTTTCTACAGTGTTTTCCTCTCACAAAAAACACACGTAAAACGAGAATGGTTCTGAATCCATGAACTACACGTCCACTTAGTGTTGTAATTCATCAGGACAAAAACAAAATGACAGTCCAAAATGAAAATCATGCACAACCTTTGCTAGTGGCAATCCCTAAATCCTATAGGACACTAGATGCAAGGATATGAAACTAAACCCTGGATAAAATTGGCAAAAAAAAAAAAGTGACATAAGATCATCCTTCTTCACACCCTATATGCACAAAATACACCAAGAATTACCATCAAGTACACTTTTTAGAAACTAAGGACTAAGGACTGAAGAGACGAGATAAATACCAACAGTTACAGCTGCTGATCCTACATCACAAACTAGAAAACGAAACAAAAGCAGACAAAGTTTTGAAAGCCTCAGCTCAAAGTGAATGCAAATCTCACCAGTTCCATTAGCCTCATCACTTTCCCGATCCGACTCCGAAGCGGAACCCCATCTGTCCCCACCATCATCGAAGTCCCAGCGCTCTCCCGCAGGAGGCATCCAAAAATCAGCCTCTTCCGAATCACTTTCCTCATTAGCAGCAGACTGCCTCACTTCAGAGATAATCTCTTCAACCGGCTTTTCTTCCTGCATCTTCTTCTTCTTCTTCTTCTTCTCCTTCTTCACAACATCCTTACCACGCTTACTCACTTTTTGCCCCATCTCCTCACCCTCTTCTTCTACCATCCCGTTTGGCGTTTGCTTTTGTGTTTCCTTTTCCTCTTTTTACAAGAAAATGGACAAGAACATCATCACTATCCACATTTTGGACACAAATCAAAATCCATACATATTAGCAGAAAATCACGATTCCCCAACAAAATTCACACGCCAAGTTCAAAACGGGAAACAAAAAGATTCGAATTTTACAATGCCACAAACCTAGTTTGTTGAGGAAGCGTTTCCCATTAATATGTTTCCAGATATGTTCCTCGGACTTGTTAATGGTATCTCCAGTTAACTTGCATACCAGCTTCGAACTGTAATAAGGGATTAAAGTCGATAACTTTACTTATAGTTTTCTCAAACCAAAAATTCAACACAAAATCAATCCAAAAAGTGAAAAAGTTTGTGGAATTGAAAAGTTTAGTAGCGACCGAGACAAAGGGTCTGGCTTGAACATGTTGAGAGGGGGCTTGTTGTGGGAGAGGGCGAAATCGATGAGGCCCAAACGACACCGTTTGCTGAGGGAGTAGGAATCCTTGTCCTTGTGAAGAACTTCGTGGCCGGTCTCCACGCACCTGAAGCGGCCATTTTCGAGCTCCTTGAATGTCGGAGAGCCCAGAAGGTTTGTCCCTTCCTTCTTCTCAGCCTTCTTTTCCGTCGTCGCCATGGAATTGTCAGTGCCGGAGCTCCTTCAGCGCTTCTCTCCAAGCTGTCTCTCTCTCTCTCTCTCTCTCTCTCTCTCTCTCTCTCTCCCTGTGAATGCCGCTGAAAGGCGGCGAGAGAGAGAGCATAGGCGAGACGACGAAGGCGGGCCTTGGGACGCACCCTTGTTGTGTGTTTTGGGCCCAGAGCCCGTTAATTGGAGAGCCCATGGTCTGGTCTGTTTAAATCAGGCCTATTACAGTTTTTTTTTTTTCCTATGTTATGAATATATTCTTTTTTTCTGTGTGAGTGGTTATGAATTTGTATAACTAATTTTAAAGATAGTTAACAAAAAGATAAAAATATCAATGCATATGATTTCACAGGCTTATATGCAAACATTTAGACATTTTTTTTTTTTCATCAATTGCAAAATGGACATATATGTAACTGACTCAAATTTCTTTTCATATTTTTGCTAGAGAAAATAATGAGACAAAAAGAATTAAATTGTGGTAAACAAAAGCATAATCATCACGCCATTTTTAGGTGGTTTAAATTGTGAATCGAAGTCATATGATTCGTGCTAACGACCACATACCAAATACCCCCCGAAGTAATATTCCTCTAATTCACTCCGAATGTGTCAAAACTTCACGTGATAAAATCTTGGGTTTTAAACACAGTTTAAAATTTTAATACGTGAATTTTTTTCTCTCATTAAATTAGACTAGACCAATTTTTTTACAAACTCAAAAAGTGTAGATACCTATAATGTCATCATTTGTTTTTTCTGTTTTTAAGGGAAGTAAGACATTTTCTACGAGTACAATGAATCAAATAAGTTGGCTGGTAGCTTCAACCGCATGAAGTCCTAATTGAATAAGAGTTAATACATTGTATTAGGAGGACATTTAACACGTGATCAAGATTTGGGACGAACCAAGATCTTGAAACTTGTTTTTGTTTACCAAGAAAGATTAGGTCCAGTTTAGAACCAACCTATGTGATTGAGAGAAAGGAATCTGTACAACTGATCATAATCATTTAGGGCCCATTTTGAAGGTATGGTCAAACTATGATTCTTAATTTTAACGTTTAAAATTTAAATTTTTTATGAGAGAAGAATACTATAACAGAATTATTGATTGAGTTTGACTATATGGAACAAACGGGCGCTTTTAAGTGAATATGTTGTAGCATTAAGGTTGGTTGGTCAACAGTCATAGACTCAAATGTTCTCATATCTTGTGTTCATATGCTTAATGCATTTACTAATGCGTTTAGTTGGTGAATTCGTATCATAATTTAAATTATAAATTATAATTTATTATAATATTTTTTTAAAAAAAAAATACACATAAATTAAAAATAATTTTAAATTTATGAACTCAAGATATTGATTAAAACAAATGTGTCTAGTAGACTGAGCCACAATGAAAAAACGTGACTCCATGGCCCCAAGCTCACAACCAATACAAGTGGACCCCACTAGTATTAGATGTCAGGGCTCCCCGGAGCGGCATAGCAATGCTAGTTAGGCAATATTGAATCTGCAAAGTTGACAACTTGGGGTTACACGGTTCACTATGCAACTAGGAAATATGTGAAATTTAAGGACATGCCTTGTATAGTAGGCAAGTGTTGATGTTTACAACAGAAGATGAAAGAAAAGAACAAAGAAAGTACAGCTAGCTAGGTTGTATTTACCCCAAAAGAGAAAAAAGATAAAAAAGAAGATAAAAGGACAACACTTGTATATCAGTCACAGTGATAAAAGAAAATTAACAAATCAAGAAGTCACACCCCCCCTCCTTTTTTATTTTTTTATTTATTTTTTTATCATGAATTCATGATCATATCTTTTCATTGTTTTTTGTCTTGGGATGTCTTAGATATACACACTTCAAAGAAATATAAATGGGACAGGACACTCTAGTCATGAGAAGAGTGAAAATGAAGATTACTACCGGTTTATTTTTATCAAGCATTTTAGCTAGTTGGGTTTTGAGCATTGTGGGTGAAGAACAAGTCACAGAAAAATTTCCTTGCTACTTCCCCGCAATTTACAACTTTGGCGACTCGAACTCGGACACTGGTGGCATATCAGCTGCATTTTACCCTGTGATTTCTCCATGCGGTGAAACTTTCTTCCATAGACCAGTTGGAAGGGGCTGTGATGGTCGCCTAATGATTGATCTTGTTGGTAACTGACAAATTTGAACTTCAACACCTCTTTTTTCCTGCGAAAATTTTCTACTTACATTATCAAGATTTAAATGATATGTAACAGTTCTAAATAGTTGTTGCATTTATTATGCAGCAAATCACCTTGGACTGCCGTTCTTGAGCCCATACTTGGACTCGGTTGGAGCCAACTTCAGTCATGGTGCCAATTTTGCCACAGGAGGATCGACCATAAGGCGTCAAAATGAATCCGTATTTCTTAATGGTGTGAGCCCATTTCCTCTTGATATCCAAGTTTTGCAGTATACCCAGTTCAAGAAACGCACAAGTTGGCATTACAAACAAGGTTATTTCATATCATCTACCAAAATCACCATGTTGTTCAGAATTGTTTCTTTAAAAGTGTTGTTGTCTTATGTGTGATATAATATTTGTTCATGGAAATTTTTTTTTTTTTTTTTGATATTTGCAGACAATAAAGGCTCAGAAAGAACAGTTCTTCCTAGACCAGAGGACTTCTCAAAGGCTCTTTACACGTTTGATATTGGCCAAAATGATCTTGCTGTGGGGTTCAGGACAATGAGTAATAAACGGCTCAAGGCAGAAATCCCTGATATAATAAACCAGTTTGCTAAAGCAGTCCGAGTAAGAAGAATTTTTAGCTCGAGTTATTTCTATTTTCTTTTCGGAAATTTGTACCAATGCACCATAAATCGGACCACAATTGCAATGAATTTTTAAATTTAGTCTCATTTGCCATAAATTAAAAGTTCTTGTGCAAAATCCCATTTTTTTTTTTTCTTTTATGGTGTATTATGTACTTTGATAACCTCGGAAAACAAATCCCTAACGAAGTGAATTTTACTAATATACTTCACTTACAGTAGTGGGATTGACTCGAACCCAAAATCTTGCGCGGGG
>NW_010357775.1:76592-85557 GCF_000414095.1 Morus notabilis
GGGGGAAGAGACAACGGCACTGTTTTTCCACTAAAATAACTCAAGTGATTCATTATAGCATAAAAATGTCTCATGGATGTTATTAATAATAATAATAATGGTATTTTACAGGATCTGTACAAACTAGGGGCAAGGTCATTCTGGATACACAACACAGGCCCCATTGGTTGCTTGCCAGTGACCACACCCGCAGCTCGAAGAAACCCGGAAAATTCGACCACCATGGCTGTGTCAAGGCTCAAAATGACATGGCAAAACAGTTCAACAGATTGCTCAAGCACAAAGTCAACAAGTTAAGAGAAAAGCTCCCTCTTGCTGCATTAACATATGTTGATTTGTACACTGCAAAGTACAAACTGATCGGCAATGCAAATAAGCAAGGTAAAAATTAATAATAACAATAATCATTTCAGCTCTTGAACATAATTATAACAAAAGTGATACTGCAATGCAGGGTTTTTGGACAAGGGAAAAATCTGTTGTGGTTATCATGAAGGTAAAGTTCATGTCTGGTGTGGAAACAAGGCAAAAGTAAATGGCACTAAAATCTATGCAGGTTCATGTGAAGATCCTTCATTGTATATTAGCTGGGACGGTGTACACTACACAGAGGCTGCAAATCATTGGGTTGTTAAGCATATCATAAATGGTTCCTTCTCGGACCCACAGGTTCCAATCACTCATGCTTGTTATAGGCATTGACTTTCATTTGTGATCACCAATGTTTTCAAAACTTTAATTGATATGACAATCACAATCACAATGGACGAAATTTGATATCAAGAGTACCATGTGTGGTTATTTATTTATTTAAATGTGTGGGAAGCGCGACAAATTATAATTGTTCTTTTCGTGTAATCTAAAGATACATGCGCCAAAAAATGTTTACATTGAGTTATAACTACGGTAAAAATACAAGACGTGTCATCTAAGCCCAACCGCCGGATAGCTAATGAATTGAATAGTAAACCAGAGCTTTTTTTTGGTTTTGTTTTTGAGGTAGCGATGCTAAGAAATGGCTTTGCTTTTATTTGTAATAGGACCAAATATAAATAAAGGATTGTTTAAATGAAAAATAAAAGCGAGGAAAATAGAGAAGTATAACTTTATTTTGTTGGCACCACGGGCCACGGGCGTTAGCCTCACGTATAGACCAAAATAGCCTTATGATCCGACATGAAGAATTTAAGCAGGTCGTTTCCGTTTTTATTTTCATTTTTTACGGTTTTCGAGAATAAAAATTGAAAACGGTTGGAGAAAACGCGTTTGGTGTAAAATTTTTTAAAATCAAAACTGAAAACACCGTTTTCATTTTTTCTTTTTTTTCTCATGTTTTTGAAAACGGTTTTTTTCCGTTTTCATTTTTCTTGTTTTCATTTTCCACTCTTCTGCGACTGCGCCCACCCCCCCGGCCGCCACTCTTCTCCGATTGCCCCCCCTCCCCCGCCGCCGCCGCTCTTCTTCGACTGCAATTTCAGTTTTTTTTTTAAACTGAAAACAATCTCAGAATACAACTACCAAACGCATTTTCAGAAATGATTTCAAAATAAAAATGAAAATGTTTTCATTTTCATTTTCACACAGAAAACAAAAACGTTTTGGAACAAATTCTAAACGCACCCTAATTCTCACCATCTCCACTATTGGGACCTGAAATTACTATAAAACATAAAATGAAACATGATACGTTTGATAAGGGGATTCATATTATAATTTAAATCATGGTTCATGATTCGTTACAGTATTTTCTCTCATAAAAAATACACATAAATCAAAAATAATTTTAATCTCATAATTTTAATCCATGAATTCCTTAATATTTCAATCAAACACACGAGATATGTTGTCAGTATTATCCCTTGATTTTTTATTTTCCAAGATAGTTACCCACCAGCTCTCTCTCTCCTCTCTTGCTTGAAATGCTAGCGTTATCTGGCAGAAGTAACTTTCAATTTCAAAAGCAACTTTTAGAGGCATGCCTAATAACACTAAACACCCACTGATCTCATACAAATCCTCAAATTAATATAATAATAATAATAATTTGGACTCAAAGTTAGCATCTTCAATATAAGCAAAAGAAGTATGGTCAAAAAGCGTTAGCAGCTAGGAGGCATAGGAGTAGAATATGTAACGCAAACTGCAATACCATCCACACTGATGAAGTGACGACACATAGCAGTATTATTATCATTATTATTATTATTATTATTATTATTATTATTATTATTATTATTATCATTATTTGAAGTGACACAAGGAATCAAATAATTCTGCTGGTTTCTTTCATCTCAATTAAATTTAATAGATAATAGACTGCATTAGGAGGACTCTTTAATAGTTTTCCTCTACAAGGATAGAACACGTGATTCTGTAATTAATTAACCTAATGAAGACTCACGAGCATAATGCTTGTTTTTGTCATTCCTGATGAGAATCAGTTTCCTATCAATTTGTGAGATTAAGGCAAAGAATATTAATATGTAATGATAACATAAATGAATATAATACCTGCATAATGGATGGCTGGTCATAAAAAATAATACAATATAACATAAGATGCTTGTAACGTTTACTCATGTCTAGTCGTCACGCTAAAACAATGGGATTTCTTGGACTTCTTACCAGAAGAAAAAGCACACAAGAATGAAATTTTTTTTTTCTTTTTCAATAATTTGTTCAGATTTGCCAAATGATACTTCACTCTTTAAATAAGCATAATTTGCAGCACGTTGTTTTATGGTTTGGTTTTTATTACCACTTGCAACTGAGAATTAATAATGTACACCAAGAATTTAATGTTCAGTACGAGAGAACGTCTGATAATATTAATTTAAAAAAAATAATAATATTCAAAGGTTTTCAATTCCTTTAATCCAATTTTTATATGCCACTTGAGGCTAATTCAAATGGTTAGGTGTGTGACTGTGTGCATGTGTCCACTAGAATTCGAACTTTAATGGTTTCATTTATTGAATAAAGTGGAGCCATTGACCCCACACCATATAAAAAAAAAATCCAATTTCTATCTAAGAAATCTCCTGTTTAGTGTCCTCAATTTATGGACACAATGATTGTGTTTCAACCATAGGAAAAAGTTCCACTCTACGCGGAGTAAAAGAGGGATTGAAGTCAAAATGCATATAAAGAAAGTGGTGTGTGTGTGTGTATATATATATATATATATATTAACATGTTTATTCTATCGATTTGAATTTAAAATTCGAATTTTACTACAGTAAAAAGCTCTCACAACAAGTCACATCTAACTCTTTTACTATAGTAAAAAGTTATCACATAAAGTCACATCTCAACTCGAATAAGCGAACTAAACGGAGTAACATTTGCATGCTAAATGCATTTACCCACAAAACACTCTCTGTCTCTTTGGAGAGATATACAATAATTAAGCAAGTCAAGAGATATTATATAAAATTGTTTAAAACAAAGATGGGTCTAATTTTTCTGCCAAGCCATAAAGTATTAAAGTTAGGCGCCATCCCAGGATTCAATTCTGCTTAAAGTGGACAAAAAGAGCTCACAGGAATGAATCCGCAATTAAGATATTATTTGCAGGTAAATTATTTAAGATGGAGATGCCTTATCTAGTAGGCGGTTTTTATGTTATAACAACAGTAGATCATGAGAGAAAAGAACAAAGTAACCACAGCTAGCTAGGTTGTATTTAGCAAAAAAAGACAGCTATCTAACTTGTATTACAGTAACACCGACACATAATGTTGACAAACAAAGAAAGTATAATGGTAAGTATCTCAAATTTTATCCAAAACTTTTTTAATACCAAATGACTTAATAAATGACTTAATAAGTGAGTTGCTAATCTTTTATTTGATAAGTGTTTAAATAAGAAAAATGCATGGCGACATCACTGATGTCGAACACCGTAGCTAATAGGGATTGGACTGTATTTGTGGGTCTCATTCTTTATTAGTATAGTGTTAAACTCCACTTGTACCTTTTAATGTTTATTTAAAAAAAAAAAAAGGATTATCATGTCAAGAAGTATAGAAAGCTTGTGTTTACTAATAAGAAAATGACAACTCATTTGTTACGACGGTTTAGTGTAAAAAGGTTTTTGAATTCGAGCACTATAATAAAGAAAGCAAGCAGTACATCAAACTCAAGAATATATTTTTTCTTATCATGGTATGTTTATATTGCTTTTGGGAGACCATTGTCTTTCGTGATACGTATTATTTAATATTTTCCTTAATTAATTTATTATCCTCGTGCTACTAAGCCTTTAAGCATGTATAAATTTGGTGAGGCACTAATGCTGCACGACCATCTATAAGTAACGTATAGTCAGAATAGTGAAAAATGGAGCCTAAAGCAAGATTCTTTTTTGCTTGTTTTTTAGCTACATGGGTTCTGAAAATTGAAGGTGAAGAAGTGATAGATGTGTCACCTTGTGACTTCCCTGCAATTTACAACTTTGGAGACTCCAACTCAGATACCGGTGGCGGATCAGCTGCGTTTTACCCGATGGCACCTCCCTGCGGCGAAACTTTCTTCCACAGACCAGCTGGGAGGGGTTGTGATGGTCGCCTACTAATAGATTTCATTGGTATCACACTACAATCTAACTTCAACTTCTCTTCTTTAGAATTAGATTTATGTCAAATTTAAAGGACTAATATGCAGTACTAAATAGTTTTTGCACGTGTTTATGTAGCAAAACACCTTGGATTGCCTTACTTGAGCCCATACTTGGACTCAATTGGAGCAAATTTCAGGCATGGTGCTAATTTTGCCACAGGAGGATCAACCATAAGGCGTCAAAATGAATCTTTTTTTCTTAATGGCGTGAGCCCCTTTTCTCTTGACATCCAAGTTGCGCAGTTTACACAGTTCAAGTCGCGAACCGGCTGGTTTTACAACCAAGGTCATTTTTCATCTATAATAATCATCACCCCATCATCCAAACTGCTTTAAACTAACTTTTATTAATTGTATTAAGGGAAATTTTGGTTGTGAATTTGTGATAATCTGCAGACAAGAAAAGCTCTAACAGAAGCAATCTGCCGAGACCGGAGGACTTCTCAAAGGCTCTATACATATTTGATATTGGCCAAAATGATCTTGCCGCAGGGTTCAGGACAATGACTAATGAGAAGTTAAAAGCAGAAATCCCTGATATAATCAACCAGTTTGCCACAGCCATCCAAGTAAGAAACTCTATTAGCTTAATTGCTATGTTTAAAGGGTGTCATTATCATTGATCAGGATTGATGTTATCTTTACAGAACCTGTACCAACAAGGAGCAAGGGCATTTTGGATACATAACACCGGCCCTATTGGTTGCTTGGCAGTGACACTGCATTACCTCCACGATCCACTCCCCACCGGCTACGTTGACCATCTTGGCTGTGTCAAGTTTCAAAACGACATGGCAAGAGAGTTCAACCGGCAACTCAAGCTCAGAGTCAACGACTTAAGGGAAGAGCTCCCTCTTGCCACATTAACATACGTCGATTTGTACGCTGCAAAATACGAACTGCTCGCCAATGCAAAGCAACAAGGTATAAAAAAAAACACAAACAGTTATGATCGAATGTTTGTAATTGTAATACTTTTTTTTTAATTGTTTTCTTGTTGTCTGATTTTGCAGGATTTTTGGACAAGGCAAGTATATGTTGCGGTTATCACGAAGATAATGATCATGTGTGGTGTGGGAACAAGGGAAAAATAAATGGTAGTGAGATTTATGCAGGATCATGTGAAGATCCTTCATTGTACATTAGCTGGGATGGTGTGCACTACACTGAGGCTGCAAACCGTTGGATTGCTAATGATATCAGAAATGGAACATTCTCGGAGCCTCAGGTTCCAATCACAAATGCTTGTTATAGGCACTGACATTTTCTGATCAGTGATCACCCTCTTTTGGATGTTTTTAAATCTCTACGTTGATAGTCTTCAAAAAAAATCTCTCCATTGATATGGGAGGAAAAAAAAAAAGGGCACTAAAGGAAAATTGATCAAGTTGGCAAACAGGCCCAGAAGTGCATCAATATAGTGGCAATCAGAGTAACATTTTGATGGCGTTCAAAAGAGTTTTATGTGTTTTGCGAATAAAAAAGAATTTTTTTGGTTGGTAATTGACAATCAAATTTGATACAGCGGCGTGTCAATGATTGAGAGAGTCCAACAAGGGAAGCAAGCACTAAATTTGTATTGTGTCAAAAAAGAAAAAGTATCAGCGAGTCAGAGACTAGTCACAAGTCTTTAGCCGGGAGAAGTTGAAAACTTCCCACCTTATAAAAATTTCTTTTTTTTTTTCCTTAATCTTTAGGTAATATTTTGGCATATGATTCTGCTACAGTGTAAATCTATAATTTTGATTTTACTATAATATTTTTCTCCAACAATAAATTTAAATTTCAAAAATATAATTAAGATTATGGTTTGAACCTATATATCTAATAGGCCATTAATATCCAGGGTATTACTAATTCATTAATGTACTAATCATGCCTTTTCTAGTCAAATCACCAACTGATTGAGAAAAGTTATGCAATTTGATGGCATACATTTGCAACATTCGAAAACCAACAATATATTTTCTAAATAAACCTAAAATATCTATACAATTTTTATGCATGATATTTATTGAGCCGTGATCAGTTGCGCCTCGTAGCCGTTGGACTCTTTCTCTCAAAATGCTTAGGGATTTGGGCCAGCCTATTCGCCAAAGGACCTCTCCAACATACAATTATAAGCTAAAAAAGTCCAGATGTGAGCCAATAAGTATAGTTCACTTTACGAATTTAAATTTTTAATTTTAATTAAAATGTGATATTTTTTAAAATTTTTGATTATAATAAAAAAAATTAAATGTGATATTTTTTAAAAAATTTTAACTGTAAAAATTTAAAATTAAAAACTCAAATCGATAAAATGAATTAGGCCACACAATCAAGCGCATTAGTGTGGGAATGAAGAGATGATATATATATACAGATGATGCACATACAAATAGAAAGGCAAGACCAAAACTAAAGGTCATTTTAAGTCGCACTCAATAATGATTACTTAGTATAAAAAATATTAATATTTATTTGTTCTACCTTTTTTTTTCTTTTTTGTCAAACAAGTCCATCATTTACAAGACACATCTTAATCTAGCTGCTTATTTAATTATTACGCTTTTATACACTTTTTTTTTTTTTTTTTGCATCGTGTGAAAACATTGCTCATTCATCAACAGCCTACACCTTTTGCCTGCTGCATGATAAGTTACCAATGGAGTTAATTAAGTACTAGAAAAAATGTTCATCAACAAATTAAATTTTTTTTTTTGGCTCGAATGTTCATCAACAATTTGATAATCAATGAAGAACATTAATTAATGTTAGAGAGAGATTTTGCTGGAAAAGCGAGTCTTGGGCTCTACAAATAGAGTACTCTTGTTTCGAAACATGAATACGGTTAATTTTTTCCAGGCTAATTAATGCAAGAATTAAACTGAATTAAAAAGGCTCTTTAGCTGATTAGTACTTGCATTTGTTGTTCTTGTTGTACGTTACCCTTCACTCTTTGTACAGTGTAATAACTAATCGTGTGTAAAAGTAATAGATCGATAATTGAAACTCATGGAACGTGTTACACCATGGTCGAGCAATCGGCCATCCTCTCGCACGACAGGCGCCGAGGACTCCTCGTTGAGAACCGGTTGCAGACGTCGAGAGAACTACTGTAGCTAAGGTGTCCTTTGGACGTCGAGAGCCCATGCAAGACGACGAACGTCGAGCATCGTGGCCATTACGTCGAGGCAGCAAGTCCAGTCAAATCCATCAACAAGTCTTGTCAACTCAGGAAAATATACACTGCGCCAACTGCTACTGTCGAAATCAAGAAATCAGGCGGCCGGTAAGAGAAGTCAGCCTGATTTCCTGAAATTACCATCATGAAAATACACCTACGCCATCTTAAAATCAAGGGATAGAAGATGACTTCCTCATCGGGAAGTGCAAAAGAAATGATTATATGTAAAGGCTTATAAATAGAGCCAAAAAAGTCTATTGAAGGGTTACGCACTATTTCATTACTCCTAGAGAGCTTGTAATCCCAGAAGATATTAGTGCATCCACAAGTGGATTAGGTAAAGAGTTCTTGCCGAACCACTATAAATCTATGTCTCCTTTGCATTATTTTTCCACTTTAATCTTTAACTAAGCCGTGAGTGTTACTGAGAGTGTTTTTAGAGAATAGATCACTCATTGTCAGAAAAACACCGTCAATAGAACGTTTCCTAACTTAAAAGGGTCATAAAGCCAAATTTATTACCTTAAATTCAACACTACCTGATTCATATAATATATATATAAGAATATAAATATATGTATATGTGTGTGTTTGTGTAGAGTCCTTGATTTTCAATTACCTTTGTTCTACCCAAATCACCAATACTTAACACTAGTTTTGATGAACCACTGTATAACCCAACAAGGAAGCAATAAACTGCTTTGTGATGTTGAAGAGAAAGAACAAGAGTTGTTTCTTTCCCAATTTCCTAAAACCAAAGGTTTGTTAGGTTCTTCTGGCCTTTCACTATACCAAGGCTTTTGTTCCCAACATACGGCCAGTTTTGGATTATTGTGCTTTTAAAATAATTGTTGTGTTTTTAATAGAAACATTACTTTTATTTAAAACAAAAATAGAAACAGAAGTAGAATCTAAAAGCTATACATTCTAACTTCTCAAAATAACTTAAAAAGTATATTGATTTATATGTTAAGTATTTTTGTACACATTTACCAAACACTCTAGTTGCATCGTTTATTGTACAAAATATTTTTGAGAGTTTCAAAAACAATTCCAAACACTCCTATAATCTCCTTCCAAAAGCATTTCCAAAGCCCGTCATCACGACATCATTCTCGCGTCGAAGTCGAAATCAGGCACCACTTGACTAAAAGCCCTTTTGTTCTCGATCGTCAA
>NW_010357776.1:0-813 GCF_000414095.1 Morus notabilis
ATACCAAAACTTTTCACCGTTCCCGTGGTAGTCGTAGATCGCGAAGAGACCATCGATCTAATGGCGGATGGACCCCATTACGACACCAAAAGTTGTCGTCGTTCCCGTGCCATTCGTAGATCGCGGAGAGAGCTTCTTTAATCTAACGGTTGATGGGCCCCGTTACGACACTGACATTTGTCGCCCTTCCCGGGGCGGTTGTAGAGCGCGAAGAGAGCTTCGATCTAACGGCTGCTGGGCCCCGTTTCGACACCAAACGTTGTCGCCATTCAAGTGGCGGTGGTAGACCGCGAAGAGAGCTTTGATATAACGTCTGATGGGCCGGCCCCATTACGACGCCATAGGTTGTCCCCGTTCCCGTGGCAGTTTTAGAGCACGAAGAGAGCTTCGATATGACGGATGATGGGCCCCGTTACGACACCAAAAGATGTCGCCGTTCCCATGGCGGTTGTAGAGCGCAAACAGAGATTAGATCTATCAGTTGATGGGCACCGTTACACAACAAAAGTTTTGAGCGTTCCTTTGGCCATTTTAGATTGTGAAGAGAGCTTCGATCTAACAGCTAATGGCGACCGTTACGACACAAAAAATTGTCACGGTTTCGTGGCAGTTGTAGAGGGCGAAGAGAGCTTTGATCTGACAGATTGTGGGCCTCGTTATGACACCAAAAGTTTTCACCGTTCCCGTGCCATTCGTAGATCACAATGAGAGCTTTGATCAAACGGTTGATGGGCCCCATTACGACACCAAAAGTTTCGCCATTACCGTCGCAGTTGTAGATCACGAAGAGAGCTTCGATCAAACCGCTGATGG
>NW_010357777.1:0-2397 GCF_000414095.1 Morus notabilis
GAGGTCGACAATAACGGTAACGTTAAATATATAACTCAATGTAAATATTGTTTAGATAAATTACAAGGTAACACTATTCACGGTATTACACACTTGAGAAGACACTTTGAAAAGTGTCTTCAAAAGTAAGGAGGCGGAGTCGATCTCCGCCAAACACAATTATCGTTTGACTGTCAAACCGTCGGTCTAAGCATGTGGAGATACGATCCGCAAGTCAATCGTATGAAAATGACACGATTAGTAGCCACCTTAGATCAACTATTTAGTTTTACTGAACAAAGTAATTGACAACGTTATATTAATATTGTACATAATCTTAATGCACACTTTTTTTCAAGAACTACTCTTAGGAAAGATGCATTAAAATTACATAAACAAGAAAGGGAAGCATTAATCAACCTTTTACACTCTATTAGTGGTTGCGTTGCGTTAACGGCGGATATTTGGTCCGCCGTTGCCAACAAATATTATTTAGCTGTAACCAGACATTATTTTAAATGTTTTGATTTAGATAAGAGAATATTAGGTTTCAAATGTGTTATAGGATCACATACTGCTAATTTAATATATAATACAATTTTATCTATCATTGATGAATATAGTTTAAGGGATAGAGTAATGGCCATAACATTAGATAATGCAACTGTAAATACTAAATCAATAGAACTTTTTAAAAAGGATTTAAGTTTATTCGGTAATAATGATATATTTCACCAACGTTGTGCTTGCCATATAATTAATTTAATAATAAAATCTGGTTTAAAATCAATGTCAGGTCATATTAAAAGAATTAGAGATAACATTGCTTGGATTCAAGGTAGTAATCAAAGAATACAAGATTAGTTTAGGTTTCTTCAAGCATGTAATCAAAATCCTAGAGCATTAGCCTTAGATATGCCCGTAAGATGGAACTCCACTTACATAATGCTTGAACAATGCATCTCTTATAAAGATGCTATAACTAACTATGTTAGTGCAAAATTAGAACCATGATTTATAGACGAAACTGATTGGCAAATTGCCGAACTCTTGTATAACTTTTTAGGTAGATTTTACGAAGTTACTTTAAAACTTAGTGAAACTTATTACCCAAGTCATCATTAGCGTTAGGAGAACTTTTAAGAATGACTATTTTATTTAGTGAATTTAGGACACACGAGGTTTTAGAAATTCCTATTGCTTCAATAGAGAAGAAGTTTAAAAAAAATTGGTCTAAATTACCAATATTATATGGTTTCGGTGTTATTTTTGACCCCAGATTAAAATTATTAGGTTTAGAAAGTGGATTAGAAAACTTAAGTGACTTTTTAGCTATCGATACTACTGACCAATTTCCTATTATAAAGGAAAAAATATTTTCTCTTTATAGCTCTTATGAAAGTAGGTTTAGAAACACACCTCGTGTAGAACAACCGCAACAACGAGAAGATAATCCGCATTCATTTTTGAATGTTTTCGGGTTGAAGAAGAAGAAGAAGAAGACGACGATGACGACTCAAGGTTAAGAAGAATCTGGGAGTGGATCTTCATCAAGAGGTGGCGACAACAGCGGCGGCTTCAACGAGTTAATGACGTACCTGAGTGAGGGCTTAGTTGTTGACAATAGTGAAATGTTTGATTTGGTTCAGTAGTGGAGGGCACGAGCATTAACATGGCCGACCCTAACTCGACTAGCAATGGATATTTTTTCAATCACAGTCTCCACTGTTTCAGCCGAACAAGCATTTAGTACAACCGGCCGAATACTTGAAGAACGGAGAAACGCATTGCAACAGGATATTGTTGAAGCTTTGGTGTGCATCAAGGATTGGGATCGTTCCGACCAACGCTTACACAATACAATTTCACTGGCAAGCCAAGAATGGATCGACAAATTTAATAGATTAACTTTTAATTTTCAAGACGATCATTCTGCTTCAAATTAAATTCTATTATTGTAATTTGTAAATATTTATTTATTTTGTATAGTGTTATTATAATCTTGTATACACTTTGTAAGCTCGTCAAATTTGTAATTCATATTTCGTCTTACAATGAGTGCACTCTTTTTTCCTTACCAAGTTTTTATCCCAATTGGGTTTTTCTTGGTAAGATTTTTAACAAGACAATCATGAATTATAAATTTAAAAATAAATAAAAAAATAATTTTTTATATAGTTCATGTGCTCATTTCAAATTTAAATTGTACTATATATATAAATATAAAAAAAATATTTAAAAAAATTCGGACAACTTGGTTGGGCTCGGGCAGCTCAACCGGACACAGACATCGAAAGGCCGCCCAAAACCCGTCTAAGTAAAAAATTCAGGTCAGGTTGGGCAGCCCAAAAATTCAGGCAAGTCAGGCACAATCATCGGATACAAATTTAAAATCTTTAATAATCACGGACAACCTAT
>NW_010357778.1:0-1489 GCF_000414095.1 Morus notabilis
GTCATTTTTCATTTCTCTCTCATTTTACACTAAATCAAAAAATCATTTTTATTTACGTTTTTTGTTTTTATTACGCCAAACGCCGTTTTCAAAACATTTTTATTTTTTTTTCTTAAAAAACGTGAAGAATAAAAACAATATTAATTCTAAACACAACCATAATTTCAGATTTTAAAAGACAATTCATATTTAAAAATTCATATTTTTAAGGGAGATGAACTATAAATTTTAACAAAATAGACATATAAATTGAAGAAAAAAAAAAAAAAAAAAAAAAAAAAAAAAAAAGGGGGGAAAAAAAAAAAAACCAGGTGGAGCGGTTGCTACTCTCTAGAAGGTGTCACTCCGCCCCCCTGTCCATTTCAATTGGAACGTCCCACCTGTGAATTTCTCACTCAACTTGCTTCTTTTGCCAATAGCCAACTAGCAGAAGCAAATTACCCTCTCATAGTGGCTGAAATACTCGGAATTTGTTGCTGTCCAGAAGAAAAAATAAATAAATATCTAGTCTAAATTAATTAGCAAGAGCGATTTTCTCCTCTCTCTCTCTCTCTCTCTCGTTTTTTATTTTATTTTTTATTTTTTGGTAATTTCGGTCAATAAATGAAGTGCACCGTACATGCACATATGCATACACGTGTTTTTCTCATGTAGACGTTGTTGATTTATCAAATTTGCCACTAATAAATTAAGGATTTGAAGACAGCTTATGAAATTGAAAGCCGTTAGAGAAACTAAGAATGTGTTTGAAGTTATTTTTTTCACGTTTTTTGAGAAAGAAAACATAAAAACGGAAGAAAAATGGTGTTTATCATAATTAAAGATAAAAAAATTAAAATAAAAATAATTTTTTAGTTTAGTGTAAAATATTAGAGAAATAAAAAATAATTTTTAGTTATTTTTTATTTTTTATTTCTGTTTTCTCGTCTCTCGAGTAGAGAAAGAGAGATAGAGACATTAATGAATTTTTTTATACTAAAAATAATATCTTAATAAAAATATTAAACGTATTTTTAAAAATAATTTTTGTTTTAGATTGAAAATATTTTCATTTCTGTTTTCATATAAAAAAAAATCATTTTGAAACGAATTCTAAACGCATCCTAACATTTTCGTTAACTTTCTAAGAACTTTGGACTATTGACACCAAGTAGGCTTTAATTTTATGTGCCAAACTTTGTAAGTTGTGACCAAAGCCTACGGCCTAATAAAAAGTGAGAAGCCGAAAGCATGTAAACACCATTAATAGCTGTGTGTCATCAATTTGCAGAATGAGAATGAAATTAAAGTTAAGGAGATACAAGTGTGATTGATCCTAAAGGTTAGCGTGAAAAATTGGTGAGAAATAGAGTAGAAAAATAAAAAAGAAAAAAGAAATGTTAGACTTAAAAAAGATAATTTCATGAGCGCGGACCAAATAGAAATCCAATGAGAAGGGAAAAAAAAAATGATTAAGTAACATATGTACAAAAGAAAAAAATTTACTGGG
>NW_010357779.1:0-490 GCF_000414095.1 Morus notabilis
CATACATCCAAAGGTTTTCAAATCTGATAGAAACCGGGAATTGCTAGTACATAGTAGGAGATTGAAGTGTTAGTTAATTAGTAAGGCTGACGTGGACTGGAATAAGTAGGCTTGGTTGTTTGAGAGTCTTGTCAAGGAAGCTTGGCGTCCATGTAATAACTGAATTTAGTTAGAGTTGTAGTTTGTTAGTAGAATCTATAAATAAGCAGGGGGACCTAGGGATTTGGGTACTTTTTTTGGATTGTGTAGAATTGAGAGAGGAGAGTCGGTGATTTCTCTCGAAAATCATCCGAGTGTATAAATTGTCCTTCGATAATCAAGAGGTTTCCATCAAATTGGTATCAGATCTGTTCCGATTGGGAATGGTTGCTTCAAGAGTTGAGAAAATGGATGGAAGAGTAGAGATGGTGGAGAAGGATATCAAAGAGCTTAAAGGAGCTATTGGACAACTTTCGGTGGATATGGGAGCTGTGAAGGATTATATGAAGGA
>NW_010357780.1:0-614 GCF_000414095.1 Morus notabilis
ACGACACCAAAAGTTGTCATCATTCCCGTGCCATTCATAGATCGCGAAGTGAGGTTCTTTAATCTAACGGCTGAAAGGCCCCGTTACGACACCAAAAGTTTCGCCGTTCCCGTGGCAGGTGTAGATCACGAAGAGAGCTTCGATCAAACCGCTGATGGGCCCCATTTCAACACCAAAAGTTGTCGCCGTTCCCGTGGCGGTGGTAGAGTGCGAAGAGAGCCTCGATCTGACGGATTATGGGCCCCGTTACGACACCAAAAGTTATCGCCGTTCCTGTGGCGGTTGTAGAGTGCGAAGAGAGCCTCGATCTGACGGATTATGGGCCCCGTTACGACACCAAAAGTTATCGCCGTTCCTGTGGCGGTTGTAGAGTGCGAAGAGAGCCTCGATCTGACGGATTATGGGCCCCGTTACGACACCAAAACTTTCCGCCATTCCCGTGGCAGTCGTAGATCACGAAGATAGCATCGATCTAACGACTGATCGACCCCATTACGACACCAAAAGTAGTCATCGTTCCCATGCCATTCGTAGATTGCGAAGAGAGCATCTTTAATCTAACGGTTGATGGTCCCCGTTACGACACCAAAAGTTATCGCCGTTCCTGTGGCGGT
>NW_010357781.1:0-633 GCF_000414095.1 Morus notabilis
GCCAGCCCATCAGACGTTATATCGAAGCTCTCTTCGTGCCCTACCACTGGAATGGCGACAACATTTGGTGTCGAAACGAGGCCCATTAGCCGTTAGATTGAAACTCTCTTCGCACTCTACAACCGCCCCAGGAAGGGCGACAAATTTTGGTGTCGTAAGGGGCCCATCAGCCGTTAGATCGAAGAAGCTCTCTTCACGATCTACGAATGGCACGGGAACGACGACAAGTTTTGGTGTCATAATGGGGCCAATCAGCCATTAAATCAAACTTCTCTTCGCAATCTACAACTGCTACGTTTTCGGCGAAAACTTTTGCTGTCCTATCGGGGCCCATCAGGCGTTAGATCGAAGCTCTCTTCACGCTCTACCACTGCCATGGGAACGGTGGCAAATTTTGGTATTGAAATGGGGCCCCTCATCTGTTTGATCGAAGCTCTCTTCATGATCTACAACTGCCACGGGAATGGCGAAACATTTGTTGTCGTAACGGGGCCCATCAGCCATTAGATCAAAGCTCCGTTCACGCCCTACAACCGCCACGGGAACGACAACAACTATTGGCATCGTAACGGGTCCCATCAACTGTTAGATCGAAGCTCTCTTCGTGCTCTACCGCCGCCAGGGGAACGGTGA
>NW_010357782.1:0-513 GCF_000414095.1 Morus notabilis
CCGCGCTTCCGCATCCGGATTCTATCCGGAGACCAACAAATTTGACGCCGTTCCCGTGCCTTTCGTTGATCGCAATGAGAGCTTCGATCTAACGGCTGAGGGGCCCCGTTACGACACCAAAAGTTGTCACCATTCCCTTGGCGGCGATAGAGCACGAAGAGAGCTTCGATCTAATGGCTGATGGGCCCCATTACGCCACCAAAATTTGTCACCGTTCCCGTGTCATTCGTTGATCGCGAAGAGAGCTTCGATGTAATGGCTGAGGGGCCCCGTTACGACATCAAAAGTTGTCACCATTCCCTTGGCGGCGATAGAGCACGAAGAGAGCTTCGATCTAACGGCTGAGGGGCCCCGGTACGACACCAAAAGTTGTCACCATTCCCTTGGCGGCGATAGAGCACGAAGAGAGCTTCGATCTAACGGCTGATGGGCCCCATTACGACACCCAAAGTTTCGCCATTCCTGTGGCAGTTGTAGATCACAAAGAGAGCTTCGATCCAACAGCTGATGGGC
>NW_010357783.1:0-187 GCF_000414095.1 Morus notabilis
GGGCCCATCAGCCGTTAGATCGAACCTCTCATCGCGATCTATAGTTGCCACGTTTTCGGTGAAAACTTTTGGTGTCATAACGGGGCCCATCAACCGTTAGATTAAAGAAGCTCTCTTTGCGATCTACGAATGGCACGGGAATGACGACAACTTTTGGTGTCGTAATGGGGCCCATCAGCCATTAGAT
>NW_010357783.1:278-1101 GCF_000414095.1 Morus notabilis
GCTGCCACGTTTTCAGTGAAAACTTTTGGTGTCCTAACGGGGCCCATCGGGCGTTAGATCGAAGCTCCCTTTGCGCCCTACAACCGCCCCGGGAATGGTGACAACTTTTGGTATTGAAATGGGACCCATCAGCGGTTTGATCGAAGCTCTCAATGTGATCTACAACTGCCATGGGAATGGCGAAACTTTTGGTGTCGTAACGGGGCCCATCAGCCGTTAGATCGATGCTTTCTTCATGATCTACGACTGCCACGGGAACGGTGAAAAGTTTTGGTGTCGTAACGGGTCCCATAATCTGTCAGATCGAGGCTCTCTTCGCACTCTACAAGCGCCACGGGAACGGCGACAACTTTTGATGTCATAACGGGGCCCATCAGCCGTTAGATCGAACCTCTCGTCGTGATCTACTGCTGCCACGTTTTTGGAAAAAAATTTTGGTGTCCTAACGGGGCCCATCGGGCGTTAGATCGAAGCTCTCTTCGTGCCCTACAACCGCTACAGGAATGGTGAAGACTTTTGGTGTTGAAATGGGGCCCATCAGCGGTTTGATCGAAGTTTTCTTCGTGATCTGCAACTCCCACGGGAACGGCGAAACTTTTGGTGTCATAACGGGGCCCATCAGCCTTTAGATCGAAGCTCTCATCGCGATCTATGAATGGCACGGGAACGGTGAAAACTTTTGGTGTCGTAATGAGGCCCACAAGTCGTCAGATCAAAGCTCTCTTTTGCTGGTTCCCGAATCGAATTCGGGTGCGGAACCGTAGGGATGAAAACCAGCGGATCATGTATAACAAAATTTTTCATAAAACTTTTGAGATACTCT
>NW_010357784.1:0-769 GCF_000414095.1 Morus notabilis
AGATTCTGGAGGATATGCTTCGTGCTTGTATTCTGGAATTTGGCGGGAATTGGAGGAAATACCTGCATCTAGCTGAGTTTGCTTATAATAACAGCTATCAGGCCAGTATTGGAATGGCACCATTTGAAGCTCTGTATGGTCATCCTTGTAGGTCACCTGTGTGTTGGTTGGAACCAGAGGACCGACTGAGCACTGGGCCGGAAATCATTCAAGAGAATAATGAGAAGATAGTTGTGATTCGGGAACGACTGTTGACAGCTCAAAGTCGTCAGAAAAGTTATGCTGACAGGAGGCGTAGGCCCTTGGAATTCCAAGAGGGCGACTTTGTCCTGTTGAAGGTTTCCCCACGTAAGGGAGTTGTTCGGTTCGGTGTGAAAGGAAAACTCGCACCAAGGTATGTGGGACAATTCGGACCATTCCCGATTGTGCAACGAATCGGAGTGGTGGCTTACCGATTGGCTTTACCGCCTAAATTATCTCACGTGGATAACGTGTTTCATGTCTCCATGCTTCGGAAATGTCAACTTGAGCAGGAAACAGTAGTACAGTAGTTTGACATTCTGATACAGTATGACATGTCATATAAGGAGGCACCAGTTCAGATTCTTAACCGGAAGATAAAGAGTCTGCGTCAACGTGAGATTCCCCTAGTAAAAGTATTATGGCAGCACCATGGAGTTGAGGAAGCAACATGGGAGCTTGAAATGATGATGTAGGAGCATTATCCGCAGCTGTTTACACTTTGAGGTAGGCTTTGATTTCGGGGACG
>NW_010357785.1:0-916 GCF_000414095.1 Morus notabilis
TCGAGCACTACTAGAGAAAGGAGTTGAGGTTGATGCCAAGGATGAGGACAGGTACACTGCGTTGCACTGTGTGGCAGAGTCGGGTCATGGGGATGTGATCGAGTTGTTGGTTAAGAAAAGTGCTGAGGTGGAAGCGAGGAAAAAGAAGGGCGCGACTGCGATGCAAATAGCTGAGGCGTTGCATTATTTTGCGCGTGAATTAATAGATCGAGCTCCCTTCACGTACTCTAATAGCTAGTTAGGTCTTGTTTGACAACATTTACAATCAAAAATGTGGCAGTTGTAGATCGCGAAGAGAGGTTCGATGTAACGGCTGATGGGCCCCATTACGACACCAAATGTTGTCGTCATTCCCGTGCCATTCGTAGAAGAGAGCTTCTTCGATCTAACAGTTGAGTCTTCGCGATCTACAACTGGCACGGGAATGGCGATAACTTTTTACGTCGTAACGGGTCCCATAATCCATCAGATCAAAGCTCTCTTCCCCCTCTACAACCACCACGAATTTAGCGACAACTTTTTGTGTCGTAACGGGGCCGGCCCATCAGAGGTTATATCGAAGTTCTCTTCACGCTCTACCACTGGCAATAGAATGGCGACAATGTTTGGTGTCGAAATGGGGCCCATCAGCTGTTAGATCGAAGCTCTCTTCGCGCTCTACAACCGCCCCGGGAAGGGCGAGAAATGTTGGTGTTGTAACGGGGCCCATAAACCGTTAGATTAAAGAAGCTCTCTTCGCGATCTATGAATGGCACAGGAACGATGATAACATTTGGTGTCGTAATGGGGCCCATCATCCGTTAGATCGATGCTCTCTTCGTGATCTACGACTGCCATGGGAACTGTGAGAAGTTTTGGTGTCGTAACGGGCCCATAATCCGTGAGATCGAGGCTCTCTTCACACTCTACAACCGCC
>NW_010357786.1:0-4535 GCF_000414095.1 Morus notabilis
AAAAAAAAATTGTTAACATGTTTAAAATACTTTAATGAAATTTATATTCTAAAAATAAGAAGGTGTGCCTACTTTGAGTTCCCAAAAAAAAAAAAAAAAAAAGAGATGATAATTAATTACCTCCACGATGTCTCCAATGTTGACAATGAAGGCGTTAGGAAGGGGTTTGACTGGGACCCACATGCCATCTTTCTTTATTTGGAGTCCTTCCACTTCACTGATTTGCAGGAGAATGGTAAGGCCAACGGAATCAGAATGAGGAGTTAGACCCATCACTTGTTCTGGTTGAGGGCATGGAGGGTAATAGTTCATCCTCATTGCTTGCATTCCATCTTCAAACATTCTAGTCATTTCTTTGCCTTTAATTTCAAGAGCCTTTTCCATTTGGGAGATTATAGCCTTGGCAAGATTTTTGAGTTCCAATGCACAAGTCTCCAAGTTGTCCCTACAAATAAACGAGAAGTAAATTAAAGAGATATTCTTTTTTTTTTTTTCCTTCTTGCTAATAGATATTCACTATTTCATACCTTGGTATTTTCAGCTTATAAAAAGAAGTGTCCTCTGTCTTTTAAATGTTTTTCAAGAGTGTATATCTGAATTATAAATTTGTTAATTAAAGTCCCGTTCATTTCACCGATTTGAGTTTAAAATTCAAGTTTTGTTACAGTAAAAAACTTTTAAAAACAGTCACATTTAACTTTTTTCCTACAGTAAAAAACTTTCACATAAAGTCACATTTTAACTCGAATCAGAAAACTAAACGGGCCCTAAATTTATAGCTATTTTAGATCAAGGTTTTGAAGTCGAATTAACAAATTTACCATTTTGTCGCTTAGCTTGAAAAATACAAATTGTACGATTTTTTCTTTTGTTGTTGTTGTTTTTTTATTATTATTATTTTTTATTTTTAAACTTAGTTCTATGTTCGATTATAGGTTATCAATCAATATATTAGAAATGTTAATGTTCCTGTCAAAACGGTGCCGTTTTGGTTGAAACCACCTTTCTTTTTTTTAGCCTTTTACCTTCAAATTTATTTATTTATTTATTTTATTCATATTTTCCCCATTTTTTCACCTAAAACATCTTTTTTTTCCTTTTTGGTCCTTTCTTGAATTTTTTTTAAGTTTTACCCCGAAACTTTTATTTATTTCTTTGCTTTGGTTCCTTTTCAAGCCCTTTTTTATTTTTGCCCTTAATCTTGATCTTTTTTCATTTTGGACCATTTTGAACTAAAACTTATTTAATTCTTGATCTTTGTCCTTTTCTAACCTTTTATTTATTCTTGTCTTATATTTTTTTTGTTTTGGTTCCTTTTGTCTTAAAATATATTGTTTCTTCTATTTGGTCCATTTTTTAGCCTTGAAACTTATTAATTTCTTTGTTTTGGTTCTTTCTCGACACCTTTTTTTTTTACCCTAAACTTATTTATTTCTTTATTTTTGTCCTTTTTAATCCTTTTTTGATTTCTTGCCCTAAAGCTTTAAACTTTTTTATTTTGATTCCTTTTTAAAATTTTATTAATAACACGATAATTAACACTTAACACACGGATTACTTTCATATGCTCTTAACACATGGTAGTGTTATATGTTTTTATTAATAATACGATAATTAAAACTTAATAAACTGATTACTCTCCATGTGCATAGCACGTAGAGTTCAACTAGTTAATTATAAATGGTAAAGGTTTTATCATTTCAGGTGTCAAAGTCAACCCAAAAATATCAATGTAATAAATTCAGAAGAGCAATCATAACCTCTTCAAAAAAAAAAAAAAAAAAGAAAAAGAAAAAGGAAGTGCAATCATAACAACATTAACTTTTGATATATTCAATAGATGTTATATAAATAGTAAGCAGCCCTAAATTGAACATACATGATATTAAAATGTAGGTAGAGCAATAGGTGGGAGTTAAAATTTGTTGTGAACAAAAGCACATCAATACTCAAAGGAAAGGGAAGAACCTGAATGGAGTAGGAAGCTTTGGAAACAAATGGGGCTTCCTCAAACTAACTGGAAGTGTGGTCAAGAAGAAGATGTCATTCCAGTCAAGCTTTTGTTCTTCAGATTTTACAAAGGCTTGTCCAAATCCTTCTACTTCTCCTGAATGTTGCCACAACTTTTTCTTCTCTTCCATTGGAAGATTAAAAAAGTCTTGAATATCTGTCTTTATTTTCTCTACCAAGGAAGAGCTTATCCCATGGTTTATCAACTTCACAAAAATAATTTAATTAATCAATATTCTTCTAATATTCATCAACTGAGTTCTTAGCCTTACAACTAGAAACCGCGAAAGGAGAAAAAAAAAAAAGAAAACAATGATAATTATAATTTGGTCAATTTAGTTTTTTTTTTTTCCTTAATTTTTTTATGCTAAAAGAAAGGAGGCGAGAAAAATCCTGACATTATGGAGCTTTAATATACTTAAAACAAAGATGACACCCCCCTAAGCACTCATCTAGCCATGCCCGACTGGTAACAGGAAATAAACATTCCAGAAAACCTTATAATAAAACATAAATTTGAGGAAAAATATGACTTGGTTAAAACTTTCAGAGTTCGTATTAGTTATAAATATTTGAGCTCTTTACATTCTTAATTTGAAATAGCAAATATATATAATAGAGCTTTTCTGTAACAAATAACCACCTAGATAGATAAGAGTACTAATAAGTTACGTCGATTAAATTGTTAAATTACATAAAAATCAAGTATAGTAATATATATATATATTATCTTTATACTACAACACCAGCCAATTCTATTTTACATAATCGACCAAATAAAGATATATGGTTATGCTCTGATTACGGATCTGTTTGATTTATAGATTTGAAGAGAAAGTTGGAACATAAATTTAAATCTGTTTTTTTTTTTTTTTTGAAAATACTATAATAAAAAATGTATAAATAATCAAAACTTTTTTATTCATAAAAAAAAAAAAAAATTTGAAGCAATACCTGGAAGAAGCCCCAATCCCTGCAAGCTGAGTGGAAGCTAGCTAATTCAGATTCAGATAACTCACCATGACAAAGCAAGTTTTGGAAGTTGATAACTGGGATTTCAGAAACAGAAATAATTTTATTACTGGTTTTGTCATATTGATCAGGACGAATGTATCTGGATGGGACAGTGATTATGGGCTCCTTAACCAACTCTTGAACACTCGGCACAAGCAAAGAACTTCCGTACTCCATTTTTTCTCTTTCACAAATTCTCTCTTTCCTACAGATAGCTCACGCTCATACAAAGGTTTCGATATTATTGAGGTTTATTATTATGTCATATATTTATTTATAAAATATTACATGACAAACTGTATAATGTGTTGCATTGTGTATATGTTTTGTGGGATCATATATTTGATTTGATTTTATTTTCTTACCAACTAACAGTACGTCCAAAGTATATCTATAGGGTTGGTTAATTTTTTATTTTTTATTTAATTTTTTATGCGTTTTATACGGAAGTAGGTAAACCTACTTTTCTTGAAACGGAAGAAAACTAGATGTGCTAAAGTACATCATAATCTTGTAAATGTATAGAAAAAAAATCATCTCAATCAGAATTAAAACGAAAAAGTTATGATATTTTTAAGAATAGAGAAAATACTGTTTATTAACTTGAGTTTGAGTTTATGAACTCGAGTTGAAGGAAAAACTTAAACTCGAGTTTAACTACAAACTCGAGTTTAAACTCGAGTTCAAACTCAAATTTTACAAAAAAACATAAACTTAAATAAAGTTATAACTCGAGTTCAAATTTTATTTGAGTTTCGTTTCAAAATAACAACCCTTATTGTTTATAACCAGGAAAGCACAACAAACGTTTATTGATGAAAAAGAAGAAAAAATGGTTTGATAGTGAAACTCTATGAGCTTGGCTTGGAAAAGTTGCAGTAGAATACGTCTCTTGGATAGCACAGAGAATTGATAAACTAAAGCAAAATGTTCTTCTCTTCTCTTCTTTTCTTTTTTTTTTTTTTTTTTTTTTTTTTTTTTTTTTTTTTTTTTTAACAGAGAGTTGATAAACTAAAGCAAAATGTTCTTCTCTTCTCTTCTTTTCTTTTTTTAAAAAAAAAAAAAAAAAGTTGATAAACTAAAGCAAAATGTTCTTCTCTTCTCTTCTCTTCTTTTTTTTAAAAAAAAAAAAAAAAAAAAAAATCTCTATAGGGATAAATTTCCATAGAGATACGAGGTGAGCTTCATGGAACACTTGGACCTTAACAGGAATACTTTAAACGAAAACGTCAAACTCCAATTAAGGAGCACTTAATTCAAGGAGAACATGATTACACGAACGAAATGCACATATATGATGGATATTTTTATGAAATACCTCATTAGAAACCTTAACGTTAGGGGGAAATCTCTTTTGTTACAGTAAAAAATTTTCAAAAACAGTCATATCTAACTTTTTTGTTATTGTAAAAAACTCTCACATAAACTCACATCTCAACTTGAATTAAAAACTCGAATCAATGAATTAAACGGGCCCATATTTGTCAAAGTCAACTTAGATGACACGTGGT